>NC_056740.1:331183627-331418627 GCF_019279795.1 Protopterus annectens | reverse complement strand
AATCAATAACTCAGTATAACAACCATTTGTACATTTAAAATATATGCATATACACAATAAAATATTTGTAGGTGCACTGTGTAACTAACTCATCCTAACCACTCAAATCTAGTATATCTAAATAATAGATGGATATGAGTATGGTCATGAATATAATGTAAGGCCACATATCTATTAATTAAATAATGTAAACTAAGTATATAAGTGTGGGCTGACAGGGGAGTATATACAAACAATTATGAGGCTAAAGCTAAAAAAGGTTTGATACTTATAAACTCATTTAAGCCAGGCGGTCTCGTGGAATCAGTTAAGATTTGCCATTTACTCTCCAATTGGGCCAATTTCATTTTCCAATTACCTCAAGGTGTATCAATTACTTGATCAATAATAGAAAAAACAAAGTTGTGCTCTTCACCCTTCTCTGCTATGTGTCTATATAACGCATTTTTGGTGTCACATTTGCCTATCTTGTATATGTGTTCATAAATGCGTTTTTTCAGCTGCCTTTCCATCTTCCCTATATAATGTGCATTGCATTTTATACATACAGCGATGTAAACCACCTGCTTGGTATAACAATTACCTGTCCTACATTTGATGGTAGTATGACATATATCATCCAGTTTAATAATCTTGGTTGAATTGATATATTTACATTGCCGGCATCTTCCACATTTGGATGTACCTTTATATATATTATGAACTTGTTTATTGTGGCTGGCTTTCACTAATAACAACTTCATATTAGGGGCTGTCTTGAAAACACATCTGGGTTTGGTTCCTAGTATACCATCCAAATCCATGATGGTTAAAGTGTTCCAGTATCTTTCTAGAATTTCCTTAATCATGTAAGTATTGGGTGTATAGGTGAGTATACACACCCTTCCAGATGTGTCATTGTCACAACATATCTGTTGCTCCATTCTATAACAACCCAGCAAGGGTTTGTACTCGATTCCCCATTCATTATATACATAATTAATTACATCCATAACCATTTTATTTGGATATGCTCTACTAGTGAACATGTCCTTGATAACATTTAATTCAAGTTCCAAGATATGCTTATTGGATGACATTCTCGCTGCACGTATGCATTGCCCTTTGATGACATTTTTGAAAATATAAGGGGGATGGTTACTACTGAAATGGACATAATCATTCGAGAATGTGGGTTTCCTGTAGATCCTAGATGTAAATCCACTTGAATCCTGACTCAATAATACATCTAAATATGAAATTTCATTTTTACTATAATTATGAGTAAATTTTAAGTACCAAACCTTTTTTAGCTTTAGCCTCATAATTGTTTGTATATACTCCCCTGTCAGCCCACACTTATATACTTAGTTTACATTATTTAATTAATAGATATGTAGCCTTACATTATATTCATGACCATACTCATATCCATCTATTATTTAGATATACTAGATTTGAGTGGTTAGGATGAGTTAGTTACACAGTGCACCTACAAATATTTTATTGTGTATATGCATATATTTTAAATGTACAAATGGTTGTTATACTGAGTTATTGATTTTTACATTTATATAGTTAGTATTTTTATTTATGTCTATCTAACGTTTATGTATTTCATAGGTGAAATAGTTTATAGGCTGTTATACAGATGTAAGTATAAGAAGTCTTGTCTCTAATTTTTTTGGCGGACTTTTTTCCATTAATTATAGTATTAAGCAATTAACTGATGTGTATAAATGTGTAAGGATTTTAGTAGTCTTTTGTTCTGAGGAAGACTGGTGCTCAGTCGAAAGCGCTAAACCTGGATGTGTTATTGTTCTACAATAAATTGTGTTTTCATCTTGGTATATCCTTGTTGGACGAGCAGTCATTTATCCTGTCTCAGCTTATCTCTACTGTTCCAGTGTCGCTTGTTCTCAACTGATTTTGGCTCATCCATTTCTTTGGTAACCTTCTCGAAGATGTCCACCAGGTTGAGTAGGCATGATCTGCACTTGACGACACCAAACTAGGTTGGGTCCAGTGTCTGAAGATTTAATATATCTCTGTTGATCATCTCCATGATAATTCATTCCATGGCTTTACATATAAGACTAGTGAGCTTATGGGTCTGCAGTTTCCAGGGTCTGTAGAAGGCCCACCTTTGCGCAGAGGGTGACTGTTGCCTTTCTCCATTCATCATATATGAAGTCTGTTTGGAGGCTACAGTTAAATAGTAATTCCAGAGGCCCTGATAGGTCATGTTGTATGCTATTTAGAAGGCATCCTGGAATACTGTCTGGACCCACTAATGAAGTGTTCTTTGTCTTAGAGCATTAAGGACCTGTTCTCTAGTGATAGTAGAGGGAGTTCTATTTGATGATATTTTCTGAGGGAAGGTTGAGGGGGAGAGAGGACTAAAGTTGGAGCTGAATTTATCAGCCAGGAGATTTGCTATATCTTTTGGCTCAGTATAGGTGGCTCCATTTACAATCAGCTCTGCACATAATTGTGTATTTCCTTTGAGGTTGTGGACATAGCTAAAGAATGCTTTGTGGTTGTCCTTGGCCAGGAGGCCAAACTTACTTCAGATTTGGCTTTGGTAGACTTTATTTGTCCTTTGAGTTGTTTGTTTAGTTTGATGAGAATGCTTTTATCCTACTCCGTGCTGCACCTCCTAATTTTTAAAAAAACAAAACAGTCAGCACTCAACTGGAGCAAATATCTAGTTTTAATGTACAAAAACAGACCGGTTTCGGCCCACAGGCCTTTTAAATGTAAAACACAACAGTACATTCCCCATCTTGTATATCATAACATAATAGAATAATTATATCCCATTAAACAATTATTACAAATGTTCATTAAGACCAGGTGGAAACAATCCCCTCAATTTCACTATCCAAACTTTTCTTTTTTGTTCAAAACATTATGCCAACCACTTTTCATTGATTTATGTCCCAACACCCTATCAATAATAATACATTTAAACATTGCTGTCTTGTGTATAATAGTATGTTTATATAAGGCATTAGCCAGATACTTATTTCTAATACTACTTAGATGTTCCAAAATTCGTAATTTTAATGGTCTGGAAGTTTGACCTACATAAAAGGCTGTGCAAGAGCAAATAGCCCAGTCACTATTACAATTGCCAAACATTTTAACAGAAAAAAAACTAGATGTGTTCTTACTTGAGAATTCCTTGGTCGAACATATAAATTTGCAAAAAGAGAATGGCCACAGGGGTAACAACCCACCATGTGTGCCATCTATAGTAGTTTGTACAGAATTTATAGAGGGTAAAAAATGTTTATAGTGGCTAAAGTAATTACTTAAAGTTTTCCCTTTCCGAAAAGAAAATGAGCATCTCTGACCTAACAACTCACACAGCCAGTCATCTGTTAATAAAATGTCCCAACGTTGTTGTATCATATCTAAAAATCTATGACTGTTCCTACCATAAGTGGTAGCGAATCTAATTTTGTTGCTAGAGCAAGGGCCACTATCTTTATACTTCAAAAAGCTGTCTTCTTGAATATGATTGTACTTCCCTACTAGTCTGCCTAACCTGTGCCAATGAATACCCTCATTCAACAAAACGACCTATAAGGTAATTATTCTTCAGTATTGGAACATATTCTGTATATTCTCATAAATTGTGATTTAGGTATATTTGCTGTAATATATTTGGGATGACAACTGGATGCGTGGAGTAAAGTGTTAGAATGGTGGGGTTTTCTATATAATGTACTAGACAAAGTTCTATCAGATTGTTCAGACACTTTAACATCTAAAAAATAAATAGATGTAGCATCATAATTTACTGTCAACCTGATGCCCCACTTGTTTTCATTCAAATATTGAACAAATTCCTGTAAATATACACCATTTCACTTCCACACCATCCAGCAGTCATCCAAAAATCTACGCCAGATATCAATTTCTCCAAGAAAAATGTTATGATGTATGTCATATATAATTATCTGTTCCAAATACCCCATAAAGAGATCAGCATAGATGGGTGCAAACAATGCACCCATCGCTGTTCCCCTCAATTGCAAAAAACATTTGGTATTGAAGAAAAAAACATATTTAGATAACACCTGCTCTGTGAGGCATAACAAAAATGTATTGAAACCCGGGCTATATAAGGACATTCTGTTTAGCCTATACTTTAAAGTACACAAACCAGCCCAATGAGGAATACTAGTATATAACGACATAACGTCTAAAGTACATAGTAACCAGTGTTAGACTCTAATTGGGCATCTGAAATAATATTAAAAAATTCAGTAGTGTCTTTTATCCTGACTCTCACTCCTGATAACAATGGTTTTAAATAAACAGTCAAATAGGCAGACAAAGGTTCAGTTAGGGAACCTTTACCAGACACAATCGGTCTACCCGGTGGCTGCTGCACGTCCTTGTGAATTTTAGGGAGAAGGTAATATATTTTGAAGATGGATTTTTAACCTTTAGATGGAACATTGTATGTTTATCAATCATCCCCTCACTAACAGCAAAATCTAGAAACATATCAATTTATTTTTTGAAATCGGAAGTGGGATCATAAGGCATACAAGCATAGAATCTATTATCTTGCAACTGATTGTTAGTTTCAGTGACATATAAAGATTTATCCATAATAACAGTTGTTCCACCTTTATCAGCTGAAACTATAAATATATTTTTGTTATTTTTCAGCTGTGTCAAAGCATTCCTTTCTTCACTAGATAAATTAGAAGGAGAAACATATTGTTGACTGTTTAGCCAAAAATGTAACTCCTTAAGTACACATTTCGGAAATACTTCTACATTCTTATTCATAGGTGGAATAGATGTTGATTTATTAAACTTAAAGCCGCTATTTTTACTAACAGATTCTCCATTCTGAAAATATAGTTTCAAATGAAGTAGTCTGCTAAAAGGATATAAATCTTCCACAAAGACATCCTCAGGGACAAAAAACCCTGGAATAAAATTGAGGCCCTTGCTCAGCAACAAACTTTCAGATTCAGACAAAACCACTGAAGAGATATTAATCACATTACTGGAAGACACTATCTGAGTTTCAGGAAGATCAGCATGGCTTCCAGAGACCCATCAATTCCTATTTTTGGACTTATGCTTCCTACCCCCTCCTTCTTTTCCTAGAGGTAAAGGGGCCATGTCAGAATTCCATAACAAATTGTCCTGCATTCCCATACATGACTTTTTAGTAGCTGGTGGAGTTTGCTGTCTATCTACTTCTGTAACCGTATATGATGAAGCTTCTCTTGTAGTATCACTCATAGATTTTTTTTCAAAATAGACTTATTTATTTTTCTTTTTTTGCCTAGTAAACATAGATTCTTTCTGAGCAAATCTAACATTCTTGCTTTGTTTGCCATTTTTAATAAACTCAAAGGGCTTACCTAATTGGTAGTCCTTTGAGTCTCTATTGAATTTACCTATCTTTCTTTCTTTTATGCTTTGTTCAAAAAGAAGTAATTCTTTTCTCAACTTATTGAAACATTCTTTATAGATAACCCTCAAAAAATTTAACTTTCTCACAAATTTGAGCAACTTCTGGTATATATGAATCTATTTTTCATGTTTTTTACAAACTGCAAGGAAGGTTTTTGATGAATATCTGCCCAAGATGACAATAACATATCATCCGCTTGACTAACTAGAGGTTTAATACGGACTCTTAGGCCCCTGGGAGTAATCCCATTGTCTAAATAGGCCTTAAAGAGGCTTAAATGCCACACAAAAGATCTCAGATTTTTCGTGTGTTTAATATGCTGGTCAAACAGAGAAATACAAGTCTGTTATAAATTATTGGCTGTCTATTTATCACATTTGTATTCCCCATCCCAAAAACCAGGATGTCTTCCTTATCCACTGACAGCCCCTTTAGAACAGCCGATAAATCCATATTTGAAAAAATGACTTCTACACCAAATGAATTAAACATTCACAATTCACTAAGCATACATAAAAATGCTGTTATGCCCACATATAAATCCTACCAGCCAGATAGCAATTGATAACGCAGTCCCTGCTTTAAAACGACAGAGCATTTACCATAAACTTACATTTACTTTCATATGTAATCAACATATTTTGTATCAAATTGCTATTGATAATGCAAATATTTATCAAAGCATTTGTCCAAAAAATTATTATATGTATAACAAGGCTCCCTGAATTTTCAAAAACATTCATTATTTCAGGAAAAACATTTACAGTTCATGTCCATATCTTCAAACGTCCGTTGAGCTTCTATATAAAACTAACAGGATTCACCTCTTCCGTTCACTCGTTCACAACTTCCGAAGAACCAACGGTATTCACCTCTTCTGGCCTTCTTAAATTTGCCCAACTGTCTTAACTAAACTATCTTTCACGGTATAAATATTCCAAAAGCACCTCTGTTATGGCATGAACCAATGTTTAACACTCACATTCCCCCTATACAAGGAGAAAAATTGCTGACAAAGAAAAACTTTCAGGGAACCCCCCATTTCACAAACAATCATCATGGACACAATCTTAATATTGTACCCAGAAAGTATTTTCACAAAGACCACACACCTACATAGTGAAAATATTTAAATGCAATGAGAATTATATTCTCTTTAAAGTCAGCTTACAAAATATGGACCCAACATATATTTTGTAGTGTTAAACACCACAATAACTAGCATATTCCAAAGAAATATATTAGCGCCAAACTTTTCCAGATGAACCAAAAACATGTCACGAAAATGGCATCCGTAACAAATGGAGGCAGTCCAAACAGTCAGAAAGCCCCACATACTAGATAATACATAATACATAATAAAAATCACCAGTACTTGCCCAAGTGAGAAAGAAATGTCCCGGACCAAAGAATAAGTATCTCGCTTCTGTCAGTTATAAGAACAACTAACTTTCATAGCCAAATGTTAAAAAGGTGCAATCCATTATTAGCGACACCAAAAGAACCAACAAAAGTTCACAAATACACAGGAAGCTCCAATCCTTCTTACAAACCTTCCATAAATGAAAAATGATGGTTTGTTTCAAGTAACTCCAACTGCAACTTTAAAGAAAGCCCCATCTGGATAAAAAGGTAGATGCTCCAGCAAACGCCACCAGCAGACTGCAACAAAGGAATTCCCCAAACCAAAACCTCTGCAAGGACGGCAGGTGTACAGGCTCAAAAAGCAATATCAAAAAACAAAACAGCCAGCACTCAACTGGAGCAAGTATCTAGTTTTAATGTACAAAAATAGACTGGTTTCGGCCCACAGGTCTTTTTCAATGTAAAACACATCAGTACATTCCCCGTCTTATATATCATAAAGTACAGTTGTGTACACTTACCATAAATGTAGATGTCCGAGTGTATTCATTGTTGCAGTCATTACATTTGGGTAACCTTGCTGGCAGGTTGCCCTCAGTTGGCCTGAATTCCAAAGTCCTGGGTCCTGCGTCGGCTGTCGTCGCCCCTTCCCTGATGTCAGGTCGTCAGGGGTATAAAAGAAGCAGCAGACTCCATTTTATGTAGTTTTTCTTGCCCCAGATGTCAGGTGCCCCCAAAAAGGGTAGTCAAAATTTATAACTATATATAAAATAACCTGCAGCAAAATAAACTTTACCTTCATCCACCAGCAAATACACCACATAATTTGTATAAATCAGAGAAGGAAATATAGGTTCCATCAGAAGAAAAGAGGGGGAATGGCGGGTGGGTAACCTGGACTGCAACAGTGAATACACTCGAACATCTACATTTATGGTAAGTGTACACAACTGTACTATGTTCTTCGTGTTTCACTGTTGCAGTCATTATATTTGGGTAGATTCCCAAAGCTAAGGTTGGGAGGCTGGAGCTAAACAGCATTAGGGGTGGCTATGAGACCCTGCAGAACTGCAGTGGCAAAGCCTGCCCTAGATTTAGAGTAGAGTGGCAGATGATACTGCTTTGTAAAGGTGTGCACTGAACTCCAAGTAGCTGCCTCTAAAATGTCCTTGGTTGGTACTCCTCTGAGAAAGGCTGCTGAAGTGGCTGCAGCTCTGGTGGAATGTGGCCTAATGCCCTTAGGCACTGGCTTTCCATGGTATAAGTAGCAGAAACGAATGCAGTGGCCTATCCATTTTGAAATAGTTGGCTTTGAGATAGCCTTTCCTTGTGATCCTGCAGCATATGTCACTAGTAATTGCTGTGTTTTTCTGAAAACTTTGGTTCTGTCCAAATAGAATCTAAGCTGTCTGTGTACATCCAAAGAATGCAGAATTCTTTCCCCCTTGTTCTGTGGATTTGGATAAAAAGTTGGCAGATGAATGGTTTGGTTGAGAGCCACACTGGACACCACTTTAGGCATAAATGTTGGGTTTGTCCTCAGGGAGACCCTGTCCGGATAAAAAATGATACAGGGTTCCACAGCCATGAGTGCCTGTAGCTCTGAAACTCGTCTTGCAGAAGTTATTGCTAGGAGCAGAGCTGTTTTCCAAGATAAAAACTTTAAATCAGCAGTAGCAGATGGCTCAAAAGGTGGCAGGGAGTATTTTTCCAAGACATAGTTGAGGTCCCATGCAGGCATTGGTGATCTCCTTGGAGGCCTTAAATTTTTGGCTCCTCTAAGGTACTATTTTAATAAGGGATGAGAAAAGATTGGTGGCTTTTCATTGTAATAAGCCGAAATGGCAGAGGCATGAATTTTAATAGATGAGAAAGATAGGCCTTTGTCCAGCATCTCAGTTAAGTATTGTAAAATTTGAGGAATATTTGGCACAGCTGAATCTGTTTCTTGTGCCTGGTTCCAAGCACAGAATCTCTTCCATTTATCAGCATAAGATTTTCTAGTACTAGGCCTTCTGGCTTCCAAAATGACATCCATCACAGCTTTGCTGAGAGGTGTGTTTTGTATGACTACATTATCCGCCATGCTGCCAGGTTTAAAGTCCTGAGCTGGCTGTGTAGGATCGGATTGTTTTGCTGGGACAGTAGATGCGGAACTTGTGGTAGGGTCCAAGCTGGGTATTGAGACAAACTCCTTAATATTGGGTACCAATGCTGGCGGGGCCAGTCTGGTGCAATCAGTATCATCCTTGGCTTCTCCTATTTGACCTTTAGGAGTACCTTGGGGAGGAGAAGCAGAGGGCTAAAGGCATACACTGATAAGTTTTTCCAGCTGAAGGATAGGGCGTCCACTTTCCATGCTTGTCTGTGATAAATTCTTGTGCAGAATCTCTGTAGTTGGCAGTTGTGAGGGGAGGCAAATAGATCTATGTCCGGGCATCCCCAATTCCTTGTTATCATGCTGAAGACTTATGGATCCAGCTTCCACACGTGGGGATCCATGAGGTTTCTGCTTAGTTCGTCTGCCAGAGTATTTTTCCTTCCTGGCAGGAATTGTGTCTGCAGATGTACTTGGTAAATTAATGCTGTGTCCCACAAAGTCATGGCTAGTCTGCAAAGGGGGTAAGAATGTGTGCCTCCCTGCTTGTTTATATACCACATGACCGTGGTGTTGTCTGTCTTTATCAGTAGTTGTCCTGGTTGAAGAAGGTCCTTGAAGGCTGTCAGGGCATTTTGAACAGCTAGCATCTCTTTTTGACTGATATGTAGATGCATTTGATTTGAGGGCCATATTCCCTGAATGCATTTTCCTGCCATGTGGGCCCCCCAGGCATAAACTGACGCATCCGTTGTTAGTGTCTGCCTGGCTGGGGATAATGTGAATGGTCGTCCCTTGTTTTGGTGACAAGCCTTTGCCCACCATCAAAACTCCTGTTGCAGGCAGGGAATGAGAGTAATTATAGTTTCCAGGCTGTGGCAATGTTGAGTCCAAACACTTTTTAGGTACCACTGAAGTTTCCTCATATGCAGTCTTGCATATGGAATTAGTAGGATGCAGGATGCCATGAAACCCAAAGCCTGCAGAATTTTTCTTGCAGATAACTGGGCCTTTGTTGCTAACATTTTGAAGTAGGTAGTCAGTTGTCTTTGTTTGTCTGGCGTGAGATCTGGGCAGTTGTATTTAAGCTTGCACCCAAGAATATTATCTCTTGAGAGGGTACTAGTTTTGATTTCATTTTGTTGACTGTGTACGCTAGGCATGTTAGAAGTTTTTTCACAAACTCCAGATGCTGTAGAAGAATGTCCTTGTTCTCTGCTTGAATCAGACAGTAGTCCAAGTAAGGGTTTATTTGTATTCCTCTTTGTCTGCAGAATGCAATTACTGGTGCCAGGCACTTTGTAAAGACCCTGGGTGCAGTAGATAAGCCAAAGGGCAGTGCAGAGAATTCGTAATGCATTGAGCCAGCCTTGAATCTAAGATATCTTCTGCATATTTGTCTGATTGGGACATGCAGGTATGCCTCTTTTAGGTCTAAAGTTACAAGCCAAGCGTTCTTGCCCAGCATGGGCAGTAGTTGCTGCAAAGTCAACATTTTGAATTTTGAAATATCCAGGAATGTATTCAGAATAGATAGGTCCAGTATTGGCCTCCAGGCCTTGTCCTTTCTGGGTACCAAGAACAGTCTTGAGTAAAATCCTTGTCCCCGCTCTTGCTCTGGCACTTGTTGAATGGCCCTCATGTCCATGAGGGATGAGACTTATTTTTGTGCCTCCGCCCATTTATTTTTTGGCAGATCTGGCCAGCCGTTTGTCTTTGGCAGGGTATGGAAATGGAACTTGTAGCCTTGGGACACGATATTTAGAACCCACTTGTCCTGGGTTATAATGTGCCAATTTTGAGAAAAAAGTGCTAACTTTCCCCCTAAGGGTGCGGCCAGGAAATAAGTGCTTGGTGCAGGCAGGGGGAAGTCATTGGGACTGTTTCCTGTAAGGTTGTGATTTATCTTC
Organism: Protopterus annectens; assembly: GCF_019279795.1. Classification (NCBI taxonomy): domain Eukaryota; kingdom Metazoa; phylum Chordata; order Ceratodontiformes; family Protopteridae; genus Protopterus; species Protopterus annectens. Next base: position 331,407,823 of record NC_056740.1, on the reverse strand, counting down.
TCCACGTTTGGAGGTAGAAGCACCCCATTGCTTTGACCTGTATGAACCTTGAGCCTGGGTTCTGCCTCTAGGGCGCCTGGGTCTACCGCTTTGAGGTATGTCTGACACTGGAAAGGACCAATTCTTTGTTGGCCAGTGTCTACTAAACCTAGGTGGTTGTACTTGTAAGAAATCTTTGACCGTTTGCATAGATTTAGCCTTGTCCTCCATTTTCTTTAACACCTCTTCTGCCTTAACACCAAAGAATCATGCTGTAAACGTGCATCTAATAATTTAACTTTAACATGATCAGGCAGATTTTGTTCCTTTAACCAAGCATGCCTTCTAATTACAGAACCAATAACTGCAGCCCTGCAGGAGGCCTCTAAAGAATCAAAACCACATTGCAAAGTATGCTTTCCAGCTTGTTCAGCTGCATGCAAAATATCCTGCATTTTCTTGTTTTCTGTACATTCAGAATTTAACAACATTATCTGTTTAAGCAATGCCATGACGTTGCTGATATTTGAGCATATGAAACTGACAGTTTAAGGCCCTTATAGCCAAGGTAGCAGATGTGTAAATCTTTTTCCCCATCTATCCAGTGCCCTAAAATCCCTATCAGAAGGGGTAGGGTTTTTTGCAGCGGAAGCCTTAACACCCTTGGGACCCTGAGAAATAGTTTCCGGGTCTGCAGCAGGGTTTTTAAAAAGGAATTTATGTGAGTCAGGAACCCTGTAATATCTGTCAGGCTTAACAGGAGCTGGAGGCAAGGAATCAGGGGTAAGGCTTGACTCCGAAAACACATCATATACAATGTCTATCACAGGAGGGATGGCTAGTGGCTTGTGCTAAGGTAGTAACAGGAAATCCCTGAGCCTCTTTTTAGACTCTGAAAAATCTTGGCTCTCCCAGTGGAAATGCTCCCTCATGGTTTTTTAAGGTTTCCCGAAAAGAATAGTCCTCAGGAGGAGAAGCTAATAGTATGGATCCTTCAGCATCAGAATCCTCATAAGGGGGAAAAGAATATTCCTGATCAGAAGAGGAATCAGAAGAAATGGAAACCTGATCTGAAGATTCATAGTCAATCTCTTGCCTAGGCCTTTTATCAGGTGGGGGATGTGAACCCATGATCAAGGTAATCAAGTCTTCAGCCATTTTGAGCATTTGTTTTTTGGGCATGGAGGCCTGTCCACGTGGCTCTTGAGGTTGTTTCTTTTGTCTTTGAAGGTGCTTTAGTGTTTGCATTTGAAGTTGGTTTAATGTATAGGTGTTTGGGTCTGAATAAACCCTCAGAAGCTGGTGCCTGCTCAGCGGCTCCGGACCCATCTGAAGGATTAGCGTCAGAGGCTCCAATACTTTGAGTTTCCAGCGGCATGGCCAACTCCACATGGGAGTTGGTAGCAGCCTGCGACTCTAAAGTAGTGGTCATCAGAGGCTGCTAAAGTGCCTCACTGAGAAACAGCGAACCGGCGACTGGCTTAGGAGAAGCTTCATCGTCGGTTTTGGGCCTAGGCTGCCTTTCTTTTTCTTTGCGTGTTTTGTGAACTCCGGTAGTCGGATGGCTTTCCGACATTTCTGGATAATTAAATCTGCGACCAAAGTAGTTTAAAGCATAATCATACCGACGCTTAATAGTGCGTTGATTAAATCTAGCACAAAACCGACAACCCAGAAAATTATGATCAGGGCCTAGGCAAGGAATACAGTAAGAATGAAAGTCCTTATAAGGTATTTGCTTCCTACAAGAAATACAATTATTAACTTTTTCTGACATCGGTTTTGGGGCAAGAAAAAAGTTTCCCCAACCGGGTACTTAGCTTTATAGAAGACTTCGGATCTGAAATTCGAACTCGAAAAACTCAGGAGTCGGCCGACCCGCACTTGCAAACTGCTTCTGCTTTGGGCACCACACGGCAAGAAAGCCTAAATAAAATTGCGTTGGCTGCTTCTTTTATACCCTGACGACCTGACGTCAGGGAAGGGGCGACAACAGCCGACGCAGGACCCAGGACTTTGGAATTCAGGCGGACTGAGGGCAACCTGCCAGCAGGATTACCCAAATGTAAAGACTGCAACAGTGAAACACGAAGAACATCATAATGAAATAATTATATCCATTAAACAATTATTATAAATGTTCATTAAGACCAGGTGGAAACAATCCCCCCAATTTCACTATCCAAGACTTTTCTTTTTTGTTCAAAACATTATGCCAACCACTTTTCATTGATCTATGTCCCAACACCCTATCAATAATAATAAATTTAAACATTGCTGTCTTGTGTATAATAGTATGTTTATATAAGGCATTAGCCAGATACTTATTTCTAATGCTACTTAGATGTTATGAAATTCGCAATTACCTAACAACCCTCAAAAAATGTGGGCATCAGGTTTACAGTAAATTATGATGCTACATCTATTTATTTTTTAGAAGTTAAAGTGTCTAAACAATCTGATAGAACTTTGTCTAGTACATTATATAGAAAACCCCACCATTCTAACACTTTACTCCATGCATCCAGTTGTCATCCCAAACATATTACAGCAAATATACCTAAATCACAATTTATGAGAATATACAGAATATGTTCCAATACTGAAGAATATATACATTTTAATAATGACCTTATAGGTAGGTCGTTTTGTTGAATGAGGGTATTCAATGGCACAGGTTAGGCAGACTAGTAGGGAAGTACAATCATATTCAAGAAGAGAGCTTTTTGAAGTATAAAGATAGTGGCCCTTGCTCTAGCAACAAAATTAGATTCGCTACCACTTATGGTAGGAACAGTCATAGATTTTTAGATATGATACAACAACATTGGGACATTTTATTAACAGATGACTGGCTGTGTGATTTGTTAGGTCAGAGATGCTCATTTTCTTTTCGGAAAGGGAAAACTTTAATTACTTTAGCCACTATAAACATTTTTACCCTCTATAAATTCTGTACAAACTACTATAGATGGCACATGTGGTGGGTTGTTACCCCTGTGGCCATTCTCTTTTTGCAAATTTATATGTTCAACCAAGGAATTCTCAAGTAAGAACACATCTAGGGTTCTTTCTGTTAGAATGTTTGGCAGTTGTAATAGTGGCTGGGCTATATATTTGTCTATTTGCTCTTGCACAGCCTTTTATGTAGGTCAAACTTCCAGACCATTAAAATTATGAACTTCAGAACATCTAAGTAGCATTATAAATAAGTATCTGGCTAATGCCTTATATAAACATACTATTATACACAAGACAGCAATGTTTAAATGTATTATTATTGATAGGGTGTTGGGACATAGATCAATGAAAAGTGGCTGGCATAATGTTTTGAACAAAAAAGAAAAGTCTTGGATAGTGAAATTGGGGGTACTGTTTCCACCTGGTCTTAATGAACATTTGCAATAATTTTTTAATGGGATATAATTATTCTATTATGTTATGATATATAAGATGGGGAATGTACTGATGTGTTTTACATTGAAAAAGGCCTGTGGGCCTAAACCGGTCTGTTTTTCTACATTAAAACTAGGTATTTGCTCCAGTTAAGAGCTGACTGTTTTGTTTTTTGATATTGCTTTTTAAGCCTGTGCACCTGCCATCCTTGCAGAGGTTTTGGTTTGGGAATACCTCCTAATTTTTGTCATGATTTTCTTCCTCCTGTTATACAGCTGACTGATTTTGTGATTCCGCCAGGATGGCTTGTTTTTTGAGTTAGTTCTGTACTTCTTCCTGGTGGGTACAGCTGCCTCTATCCAACTATTAACATGCTTGTACAGGGTTGCTGTGAACAGTTCTGCAGAGGCAGAAATATTCTCAGGGTTTATGGGGGCTTGAAATTTTGCCATGTTCTCACTTAATAGCAGGAGGTTACCGCAGAATAGCTCCTGAATATTTCAGGTTTAGCTGGGGGTCCAGGTTTTATTTTTACTTCAAAGAAGACCATTTTGTGGTCTGACCTTACCAGGGAATGCATTACAGTAGGAGGTGTGTAGCAGTCTCCCATATTAGTGAGGACCAGATCCAGTATGGTTGTACCCCTGGTTGGTGTACTGACTATCTGGTTCAGGGAGTTTGTGTTTACAAAATCTAGGAATCTGTGCATGTACATTTGGTGTTGTAGAGGCTTCCCAGTTAATAGTGATATAATTAAAGTCACCCATGAATATGGCATTGGATTGGATGGTTAGTGTTTCTAATAAGTTTAGATACATGGTATGGGTTTCCTGGGTCATACAGGGGGACCCATAGCTTGCAAGGAAGTGGTACTGGATTTTACCTATGGTGATTTGAACATGGAGCAGCTCAAGTGCATTGTCCTGTTTGACCAGCCTTGAATTATATTTATTTTTGATGTAAATAGAGACACCTCCACCTTTAGTCCCTGCCTGTGAAGTCGCTGGCCTAATTGTGAGGAAGGCATTATAACACTGAACTACTGGTGTGCTCTCGTCGGCTTTAAACCATGCCTCAGTGACTGCACAGACATCAGCATTCTCTAGGGTAAACAGAGCCTCTAGGGAGTGGAGTTTTTTTGTTTAGACTGCTAGCACTGAGCAGTAATACCTTTAGATTTTCTTGGTTTGATTTTATGTCAGAAGTCCTTTCAGTTTCCAAAAATGCACTCCAGGATAAAACAAAATTGGAATGGCAAGTTTGACGCAAGGCATGCAGCATCCCTGGACTAAACAAACAGCTGTCCCATTAAAAGTGTCCTAAAATTACAAAACCTAAGCCACAAACAGTTCTATTAAAAATACTCCATGGCTTCCATTAAAGATCAACATTGTAAGTCAAATTTCTACCACAGAATTACATTCAGAGTCAAGTTTACTACATGTGATCTGTATCATCACTTTTTTTGCTTCTGTAACATTGGCTGATCTTCCCTACAACAGATTGGAACACCTCTCCAGAATTCTGCTAGAGATTCACACTCAAAGTCAAATTTCTGCTGGAAAATCAGATTAGAAGTCCTCATGGTGTATTCTCACAAGTTTTACTTCTTCTGTATTGTTTTATCTTCACCACTCTTAAAATAAATTTAATCTCCAGACTCACTAAACAAGATAATGACAGAGAATTGCTCCACTTCCAAATTATTAACAAAATCCCTTATCAAATCACAGTTAACAGTAGAATGCTCTCTATGCCCCCATCAGCCAATACATCCTACCTAACTAGTACTAAACCCCTGTACAATAAGCCAAACACCATTCCCTAGGAGTATTCAACTACCTTTCCATTAACTGGAAGATCTGTAAATTCTCAAGCATGTATGCCTAGAAATTTCTGGACTTCATCAATACAAATTCCCTGGATCAATTACTCTGCACCCCAACCAAGTGTAATAAAATCCTGGCCTTGTTCCTTACCAACATGGGGCAGCTTTGCTCCCCACCACTTGTCACTTCTTCTCTGATCAAATCAGTAGACTTATCTATCACATTTACCACTGAAACAGGAAAACTTTTCCAATACCCAAGTATTCAGAGATTATGTTCAGGCTAAATTACTAACTTAAGTGAAGACCTGACCAATTTCAAAATCCCGTTCAAATCTAATGACCTCACTTTGTATTCAGAAAGCTCTGTTGCCAAATTCTAGGCACATGTAAATAGCTATATACACATATCTGTGCCCCCTCTGAAGTAAATACAATGACAATTTTAAGAATAAACCTCTATAGTGAAACCCAAACATAAGCAGATTCTATAATAAAAGAAAAAACTCATGGCACATAAAAATAAACTTAATTTTTAATATGCTAAAATTGAGCCTACTAAACAGGGAACTCCAGACCAGATAAAATCAAGCAAAGCCACCTACGTGAAGGATAACCAAAAAGCCTTCTTTAACTGCTCAGAGCTAATAGTAAATGTCATTACTTACTTAGACCCGGTGGACATGGCCAATCTACTAGAGGATACATTTATCTCCAACTTCACCACCCCCTGCTCTCCTCCCTATATTCCCAGATCATATACCCATATCTACACTCGCCCACAAATTTCCTAAGAACAAATCCTCAAGACCAAGAACAGTACTTACATGAGGCCAGGTAGCATACAGGGCTGCTCCTGGTCAGTCCGAAATAGAACTTGTCAGCTGCCCTTACACAGGCTTTTCAATATCAGCCTCCAAACAGGCTTTGTGTCAGTTGAATGGAAGACAACAACAGTAATCCCCTTGCACAAGTTGGGACATTAACAAACCCAAGTAATTTTAGACTCATAAGTCTGGCTAGTCTAAGGAAAAGATCATTATGGAATTAATAAATGACATAGGCAACCTACAAACTTTCAATTTAAGCCAGTTTGGGTTCGTCAGGGGGAAACCTGCCTACTTATCTTAGCTGGTTCCTTCAAGGTGGAGACAACCTCAACAAAGTGTTCAACACCATCCCACATTTGGGAATTATGGATAAACTCTCTTAGCTAAAAGTAAATCCCTATACCACTAGCTGGATAGCAATCTGGCTCACAAATAAAACCCAAGAAATTAGGGTGGGTGACTCTACCTCCTACAAATGAGCTGTCAATAGTATAATACCCCAGGGTACAGTCCTTGGGCCACTCCTCTTTGTCATTTAAAGTTCTGAAGTCAAAGATTTTGGGCCTGTCCAACATAATCCTGTGAAGGACCTTTGGCAACACAGGAAGATGGGAATATGCATACTGGACTCATGACACTTCATGACTTCCTACGGGGCATCCCCAGTGGGGGTTGGAAAATCAGACTGACTGTTTGAGGGCTCAAACACTACCACAATGAGTACGTCAGTCCCAGACAACAATAAAGAGGTGGATGGATCTAAACCTCCCTTTAGAATTTTTCCTTCTTTTACTGAAGGAAGGCAACCGACAAAGATGAACTGGTAATTATGAATGCCTGAACCAAATCATTTAGTAGTCAGTTCTCAATGAAGAGGCTAAAGCTATTCAGATTTCTATGAAATCAGTTGAATGGAAGACAACAACAGAATCCCCCTTCTCTAGAAATCTATGAAATCATGGCCACACAGGTAGAAACCGCACTCTCCAAAGCTAAGAATACAGCATCCATGGGACCAGAACTGGCACCTCACCTAAGTGTCATGTTTAATCATAGCCTCACCTCAGGCTTCGTGCCCACTGAGTGGCGCACAGCTGCAGTTATCCCGCTCCACAAGGGAGGATACGCCTTGGATCCTGGGAACTACCGTCCCATCAGTCTGACAAGCCTGATCTGCAACGGCATTGAACGGATTATCATGGAACTTATAAACAAAGACATTGGCAAACTTCAAACACTGGACCCCACCCAGTTTGGGTTTGTGAAGGGCCGATCCTGTCTCCTGAATCTGACTGACTTCTTCGAATCAGTCTCCAGAGCTGTGGACGAGGGTAAGGTGGTCCACACAGCCTATCTGGACCTCGCCAAGGCCTACGACACCATCCCCCACTCTGGAATCATAGATAAACTTACTAAGCTGGGCATAAATCACTACGTCACTCGATGGGTTGCCAACTGGCTTACTGACAGAACCCAGACTGTAAAAGTAGCCAACTCCAAATCCAGCTCCAGACAAGTGACAAGTGGAGTACCTCAAGGTTCAGTCCTGGGACCGCTCTTGTTTGGCATCTACTTCTCTGAAGTACAGGCCAACACTAAGGGACTCTGGCTAACAAAGTTTGCAGATGACTGCAAACTGGGAGCCATTACTGAATCCCCAAATGATGTGAATACTCTACAAAAAGGCCTTACAGAAACAGATGCCTGGTGCCAGAGCCATGGGCTCAAACTTAATGTCAAGAAATGTATAGTTATCCCCTTTGGAAAAAAACATGTACCCATGAATTACCACATACGTGGCAGGACACTAAACATCGAAAGTGTGATGAGAGACTTAGGGACACAGGTGGACTGTGGTCTCACTTTCGATAACCACATCGCCACAACAGTCAGGAAATCCTTCTATGTGGCACACCTCATCACTAAGGGTTTTTCATCCAGGAAAAAAGGAGGTCATTGTCCCACTGTACTCATCCCTCATTAGACTCATTATAGAGTATAATGCCCCGTTTGGTATGTACCTCACAAGACATCTGCAACAGCTGGAAAGGCCACAGAAATACCTCTCTAAAAGAATCACAGGCCTAAAGCAGATGCCATATGCTGACTGTCTAACAAAACTCCAGCTATACTCTGTTGCATATCTTCTACTCAGAGGCGATCTCTGCTTAACATACAAGGTCATGTCAAACCCTGAGCTGTTGGACATGCTTCACTTAAAGAAATCCCAATCCCTCAGAGCCAACCGCTCCAGGGATCTAAACCTTGTCATTACAATGAACAAAACATGCTGGAGGGATAGGTTCCTGACCCAGAGACTCCCCATAATCTGGAATAGACTGCCCATACATGTCAAGCAGAGCGCCTCATTGGCCCTCTTCAAAAGGAACCTTGATGATTGGATGGGAGATAGGAAATTCACCCCAGGGATCATGTCAGTCACCTGCTAGACAGGGGCCCTGAGAAGTAAATATTGTGGGAAGAAATATCCAGGGAATTGTTATGGCTAGGCTTGCATAGGCCCTAGGGCCGATAGCCTAGTACCAACCTATGAATCTATGAACAGTATTCGGGGTAAATGGCAAACAAAGATCATAACACTGAACACTGCAACTTTCACCAAGGCAGTAGCCACAGGCCATGTGGGAGTCCTTATATACCATCTTTCATACCATGCATGCCTATTTCTGACAGATATAAAATTTATATCAACTATACTTTTCAGTGAAAAAAATTAAGGAAACTACCCAAAGGAGTACTTATCTGCCCACAAAGCCTAGTGATAAGCTGACTTCTGATAATGAAGACATTACTGAGATGAAACGCCTGACTGAGTGCTATAAATGCAAGAAGGTTTTATAAATACCACATAGCTTTATGTTAATGTAACAGTTATCTATTGATGAACATCGTGTTGCATTAGCATGAACTTTCTGAAAGCTATGAACTCTGAAACTCAAATGTACATCATTATTTAGTGACTGCAGTTATCAATGATCTGTCAGAAAACCACACATTTTATTAACACATCAAAAATAAATAAAAATAAAAAAATAAAATAAAATAAATAAAAATAAAATTGAGGCAAAATCAGGGACAGTTGAGAGCTAACTTCTCCAAAGCCAATTTTGGGCTTCTAAAAACAGAGGTGGCTAAAGTACAGTTTTGTACCTACCATAAATGTAGATGTTCGAGTGTATTCACTGCTGCAGTCATTACACTTGGGTTATCCTGCCGTCAAGCAGTCCCGCAGTTGGCCAGAGTTCCAAAGTCTTGGACCAGCGTCGGTTGCTGTCGCTTCTTCCCTGACGTCAGTGCGCCAGGGGTATATAAGATGCAGCCGACGCCATTTTCTTCAGTTTTTCTTGCCCCAGATGTCAGGTGCCCCCAAATAGGTAGGCAATACATATTGCTAATAAAACATACATAAAAAGTAAAACCAAAATCTTCAGTTACCAGCAAATACACCACATAGGTAGTATAGGGTAGAAAGGTATAGATAAGTCCCAGCTAAGAAAGAGGGGATGGAGGGAGGGTAACCTGGACTGCAGCAGTGAATACACTCGAACATCTACATTTATGGTAGGTACAAAACTGTACTATGTTCATTGTGTTTCACTGCTGCAGTCATTACACTTGGGTTGAATCCCAAAGCTGAGGTAGGGAGGCTGGATCTATAAGGCATTAGGGGTGGCTATAAGGCCCTGCAATACAGCAGTGACGAAGCCAGCTCTGGATTTAGAATAAAGAGGCAAGTGATAATGTTTGGTAAAGGTGTGCATTGAACTCCAAGTTGCAGCTTCCAGGATTATCTTTGGTAGGTAGGCAGTTGAAGTGGCTGTTGCCCTGGTGGAATGTGGCCTAATGTTGCTAGGTACAGTTTTCCCATGCTGAGTGTAGCAGAAACGGATACAGTGTCCTATCCACTTTGAAATTGTCTGCTTTGAAATAGCCTTTCCCTGTGATACTGCAGCATATGCTACAAACAATTACTCAGTTTTCCTGAAAGCTTTTGTTTTGTCCAAGTAGAAACGTAGCTGTATGTGTATGTCCAATGAATGCAGAAGTCTTTCCCCTTTATTCTGGGGATTTGGATAAAAAGTTGGCAAGTGAATAGTTTGGTTAACAGCCACACTGGAGACCACATATGGCATAAATGAAGGGTTTGTTCTTAAAGAAACCCTGTCTTGGTGAAAAATTATGAAAGGCTCCACTGCCATTAGTGCCTGTAACTCTGAGATTCTTTGAGCTGAGGTTATTGCCAGAAGCAGAGCAGTTTTCCATGACACATATTTTAATTCTGCTGAATTGGCTGGCTCAAAAGGAGGTAAAGTTAGTTTTTCCAAGACAAAATTGAGGTCCCAAGTTGGTGGTGGTGCTCTCCGGGGCGGTCTTATGTTTTTAGCCCCATCTGAGGTACTGTTTTAGCAATGGATGAGAGAAAATAGGAGGATCTGTGTTGTAATGAGCCGAGATGGCAGAGGCGTGGATCTTAATGGATGAAAAGGATAGGCCTTTGTCCAGCATCTCAGTTAAGTATTGTAATATCTTATGAATATTTGGGATAACAGGGTCAAGGCTTTGAGCCTGGTTCCAGGCACAGAATCTCTTCTACTTTTCTGAATAGGATTTCCTGGTGCTAGGCCTCCTGGCCTCCAAAATGACATCCATAACAGCTTTAGAGAGAGGTGTTGTCTGCTTGACTAAGGAATCTGCCATGCAGCCAGGTTTAAGGTTTTGAGCTGGCTGTGCAGGATCTGGTTGCTTTGCTGAGTCAGAAGATGCGGAATCCGAGGTAAAATCCATGGAGGGCCTTGAGCTAAGTTCTTTAAGATTGGGTACCAGTGCTGGCGTGGCCAGTCTGGGGCAATCAGGATCATTTTTGGCTTTTCTTGTCTGGCTTTTAGGAGTACCTTTGAAAGGAGAGGCAGTGGTGGGAAGGCATAAACTTCTAGGCTTTTCCAGCTGAACAAGAGAGCATCCACTTTCCATGCTTGTGTGTGGTAAGTCATTGTGCAGAAATGCTGTAGTTGACAATTCATTGGGTAGGCAAAAAGATCTATGTCTGGGCTCCCCCATTTTTGTGTTATCATGCTGAATATTTGTGGATTTAATTTCCACTCGTGAGGATCCATGATGTTTCTGCTTAAGTCGTCTGCCAGAGTATTTTTCTTTCCTGGCAGGAACTGTGCTTGCAGATGAACTTGATAGGTTAGAGCTGTGTTCCACAAGGTCATGGCTTGCCTGCAGAGGGGATAAGAATGAGTGCCCCCTTGTTTATGTACCACATACCTGTGGTGTTGTCTGTCTTTAGTAGTAGTTGTCCTGGATGCAGAAGGTCCTTGAAAGCTGTTGGGGCATTTTGTACAGCTAGCATCTCTTTTTGATTGATGTGAAGATGCATTTGGTCTGCGGCCCACTTGCCCTGAACACTTTTTCCTGCTATGTCTGCTCCCAGGCGTAATCCAAGCATCTGTTGTTAGTGTCTGCCTGGCTGTGGGTAGAGTGAAAGGCTGTCCCTTGTTGAGGTGACATGCCTGTGCCCACCATCGAAACTCCTGTTGTAGGCAGGGAATAAGTGGTATTACTGCTTCCAAACTGTGACAGTGTTGAGTCCAAACACTTTAAAGGTACCATTGTAATATCCTCATATGCAGTCTGGCATATGGTATTAGTAGTATGCAGGATGCCATGAACCCTAAGGCCTGCAGAATTTTTCTTGCAGGGAGTTGGGTTTTTGTTGCCATCAATTGAAAGTACTGAGTCAGTTGTCTTTGCTTGTCTGGCGTGAGATAAGCCATCTGGGCCGTTGTATTTAAGCTGGCACCCAGGAATATTATCTCTTGTGAGGGCACTAGTTTTGACTTCTTTTCGTTTACTGTGTACCCTTGGCAAATTAGCAATCTTTTTACAAACGCCAGATGCTATAGAAGAATGTCCTTGCTCTCTGCTTGAATAAGGCAGTCATCCAAGTATGGATATATTTGAATTCCTTTTTGTCTGCAAAATGCAATTACTGGTGCCAGGCATTTTGTGAAGACCCAGGGCGCAGTAGATAAGCCAAAGGGCAGTGCAGAGAATTGGTAATGCATTGAACCAGCTATGAATCTGAGGTATCTTCTGCAATTTTGTCCGATAGGGACATGCAGGTATGCCTCTTTGAGATCCAAAGTAACAAGCCAAGCCTTCTTGTCCAGCATAGGAAGAAGCTGCTGAAGAGTCAACATTTTGAATTTCGGAACATCCAGGTAAGTATTTAGAGTAGAAAGGCCCAGTATGGGTCTCCAGGCTTTGTCCTTTCTGGGGACCAGGAAAAGTCTTGAGTAAAATCCTTGTCCTTGTTCCTGTTGTGGCACTTTTTGAATAGCTCTCATGCCCATGAGGGCTGTAATTTGTTTTTGTGCCTCTGCCCATTGATTTGGTGGCAGGTCTGGCACTCCTTTTAGCCTTGGTAGAGTGTGAAAGTGGAACCTGTAACCCTGAGACACAATAGTCAGAACCCATTTGTCTTGGGTGATTGTATGTCAATTTTGTGAAAAAAGTGCTAGTTTTCCCCCTAAGGGAGCTTCCAAAAGGTAAGTGCTTGGCATTTGAAGGGGGAAGTCATTGGGACTGTTTCCTATAAGGTTATGACTTGTCTTCCCCTCCTTTTGGGGTTGAAGCACCCCACTGTCATGGTCTGTAAAAGCCTTGGGGCTGAGATCTGCCTCTTGGCGTCTGCATCTGCCTTTTTGTGGTCTGTCTGACACTGGAAAGGACCAATTTTTGGAGGGCCAATTTCTGCTAAATCAAAGTGGCTGTACCTGTAAGAAATCCTTCACTGTTTGCATAGATTTTGCCTTATCCTCCATTTTCTTTAATACCTCTTCTGCCTTAACACCAAATAAAATATCCTGCTGTAAAGGAGCATCCAATAATTTTGCCTTAACATGAACAGGTAAACCTTGTTCTTTTAACCAAGCATTCCTTCGTATCACAGATCCTGTAACTGCTGCTCTACAAGAAGCCTCTAATGAATCAAAACCACATTGCAGAGTATGTTTTCTCACTTGTTCAGCTGCATGCAATAAATCCTGCATTTCCTTATAGTCAGGATGTTCTGAACTCGTAAGCATTTTCTGTTTTAACAGAGACATTAAATATTGTTGGTATTTAAGCATGGTAAACTGGCAATTTAAAGCCCTCACTGCTAAAGTTGCAGAAGTGTAAACTTTCTTCCCCCATCTGTCTAATGCGCTAGAATCCCTGTCAGAGGGCACTGGATTTTTAGCTGTGGAAGCCTTTGCCCCTTTGGGACCCTGAGAAATAGTTTCTGGGTCAGCAACAGGGTTTTTATAAAGAAATTTGTGAGAATCAGGGACTCTGTAGTACCTGTCTGGCTTGACTGGAGCAGGGAGCAAAGAATCAGGATTTAAACTGAATTCAGAGAACACATCATCTACAATATCTAACACTGGCGGAATAGCAAGGGGCCTGTGCTGACGCAATAAAAGAAAGTCTCTGAGCCTTTTCTTGGATTTTGAGTAATCCTGGCCTTCCCAATGGAAATGCTCCCTCATGGTATGTAAAGTTTCCCCAAAAAAGTAATCCTCAGGAGGAGAGGCTGAAGGAACTGATTCTTCAGCATCAGAGTCCTCATAGGGTGGTAAAGAGTATCCCTGGTCTGAAGAGGAATCAGAAGAAAAGGAAACCTGGTCAGAGGAATCATAGTCTGTATCCTGCCTAGGCCTTTCATCTGGAGGGGGATGGGAACCCCCTGATCAGAGTAATTAAGGCTTCGGCCATTTTAAGCATCTGTTTTTTTTAGGCATGCAGGCCTGTCCAGGTGAATGCTGTACTTGTTTCTTTGTCTTTAATGGAGTTTTAGACTTGGCTGTAGATTTAATGATAAGTTGTGAAGGTCTGAAAACACCCTCAGAAGCCGATGCCTGCTCAGCGGCTCCGGACCCATCTGAGGGGTTAGTTTCCGTAGGCCCAATACCTTGAGTTTCCAGAGGCCTAGACATCTCCACGTGGGAGTCGGAGGCGGCCTGTGGCTCTGAGGTAGCGGGTGTCAGGGGCTGCGAAAGCACCCCATTGAGAATCGGAGAACCGGTGACTGGCCTAGAAGAGGCTTCATCGTCAGTTTTGGGCCTCGGATGCCTGTCCTTATCCTTGTCTTTGCGTTTTTTGTGTATTCCGGTTGTCGGTTGTTCCGACGGCATGGTATAATTGAACCTTCGGCCAAAGTAATGGCGAGCAAAGTCAAACCGACTTTTAATAGTGCGCTTGTTAAATCTAGCACAAAACCGACAACTAGTGATGTCGTGGTCTGGGCCTAGGCATGGAATACAGTAAGAATGAAAATCCTTATGAGGTATTTGCTTTCCATGAGAAATACAATTATTAACTTTTACTGACATCGGTCTGAGGCAAGAAAAAGTTTCCCCAACAGGGTACTTAGCTTTATTGAAGACTTCGGTTCTGAAATTCGAATTGAAAATCTCAGGAGTCGGCTGACCGGCACTTGCGAACTGCTTTTGCTTCGGGCACCGCGCAGCAAGAAAGACTGAAGAAAATGGCGTTGGCTGCATCTTATATACCCCTGGTGCACTGACGTCAGGGAAGAAGCGACAGCAACCGAAGCTGGACTAAGTCTTTGGAACTCTGGCCGACTGCGGGACTGCCTGACGGCAGGATAACCCAAGTGTAATAACTGCAGCAGTGAAACACGATGAACATCTTCATGACACCCATGCAAATGGAAAATAGGTGCATGACTGCTGAATCATACACCAATGCACTGTATGAGCACATACACAAGTGCATGGAATGGGCCATACCAAACAGAACAAAGATGCACTCCTCCAAAAAAAGGAAGCCAATCTGGTGGTCCCCCACCATAAACAAACTCTACAACAGAAGGAAAAAACTATTGCAAAAAGTGTGAATTTCCAAGACAGGAAAAACTCCCTTGCTAGCCTCAGCAAAAAACTGATATCCATCATCAAATCCTCTAAAGCTAGCTAGGAAAACAAAATTGCTGCATATTCTAAAGACAACCACAAGGCATTCTCTAGTTATGTTAAGAATCTACATAGCAATACTCAGATCTGCTCGGAGTTACAGCACAATAGCAATACATATACAGAACCAACTGATATTGCCAACATTTTGGCCAACAGGTTCAGTGCGAACTTTATCCCCCTTTCATCTCCTAAAGGGCCTATCACAATACCTGAGAAATGCCAAATCCCTATTATCACAGCTACACAGGTAAAAACTGCACTGTTCAAAGCCAAGAATACAGCTTCCATGGGACCTGATAATATCCCTGGCTGTGTTCTACATGAATTACAAAGTATAGTGGCACCACACCTGAGTACCCTGTTCAATCACAGCCTCAATTCAGGCTTTATTCCTACCGAATGGTGTACTGCTATGGTCATCCCACTCCACAAGCTGGAGCAACTACAGACCCTGGAAACTACCGCCCCATTAGTCTGACGAGTCTGATATGCAAGGCTATGCAGCGCATCATCATGGACCTTATAAATAAGGACATAGGGAATCTCCAAACTCTGGACCCCACGCAGTTTGGGTTTGTGAAAGGTCGATCATGCCTGCTCAACCTGATAGACTTCTTTGAGTCTGTCAACAGAGCTGTGGATGAAGGCAAGGTAGTTTGCACAGCCTACCTAGAGCTTGCCAAGGCCTTCGACACCATCCCTCACTCAGAAATCATACATAGACTCACTAAACTAAGCATAAACCCCTATGTCAAAAGATGGGTTGCCAACTGGCTCACTGATAGAACCCACACTGTGAAAGTAGCAGACTCCAAATCTGACTACTGACCAGTGACAAGTGGTGTCCCACAGGGATTGGTCCTATGTCCTCTCCTGTTTGGCGTCTACTTCTCTGAAGTTCAAGTCAACACAAAGGGACTCTGGCTGACCAAATTCGTAGATGATTGCAAACTGGGAGCCATTATCAATTCTCCAGCTGATGTAGACATTCCACAAAAAGGCCTCACTGACACCAATGACTGGTGCCAGAACCATGGCCTTAAGCTCAATGCCAAAAAGTACATTGTTATTCCCTTTGGGAAAAATTCGGTGCATATGAACTACCACATAGGCGGTAGTCCCCTAAACACCGAAGGTGTGATGAGAGACCTGGGGACACAGGTTGGCAGCAACCTCTCCTTTGATAACCACATTGCCACTGTTGTCAGAAAGTCCTTCTATGTGGCACATCTCAATACAAAAGGTTTCTCATCCAGGATAAAAGCGGTCATAATCCCTCTCTACTCATTCCTCATTAGACCTATTATAGAATACAATGCTCAGTTTGGTATGTACCTCACTAGACACCTACAACAACTGGAAAGGCTAAAAAAATACCTCACTAAGAGGATCTTAGGCCTTAGATGCATGCCCTATACAGACAGACTCAAAAAACTCCAGCTGTACTCTGTCTCTTATCACCTACTTAGAGGTGAACTCTGCTTGACCTACAAAGCCATGTCTGACCCAGAGCTGCTAGATATGCTACACCTAAAGAAATCCCAATCCCTCCACGCCACACGCTCCAGGGACCTAAACCTCATTACCACAATAAGCAGAACATGCTGGAGGGACAGGTTCCTAACCCAGAGACTTCCCATACTCTGGAACAAACTTCCCATTCACGTCAAGCAGAGCACTTCAATGGCCCTCTTTAAGAGAAATCTTGACGAGTGGATAGGCAATAGGAAGTTCAACCCGGTGATTACTTCAGTGGTCTTGCTTTACAGGGGCACTGGGAACTAACTTTGGACGGCATGATGCCAGGGAATATTCTTGGGCTAGGCTTATAGGCTCCAGGGCCGTTAGCGTAGTACACACTATGAACCTATGCTTGGAATACTTTATTCTCTGAATACTGTTTATCAGAAACAAAGATCAAATAAATTACTGCAGCCATTATGTGTTTATCATAATCAGAAATATAAGGTCTTACTGGGCAGAGGGATTTCAAGATTGAGTGGATTTGCAGGACTAATGTACATTTGTCTGAATCAAGTTGAAATGCATCGGTTACAGTTTATGCACAACAGTGGAAATGACTCTTTTTTTTACTGCAAATATATTATTGTAGCTATTTTTTTTGGTCTACACAGTCGACAAAGTGGCAATAATTAATGGCTATGAGGATGTCTGTAGAGGACACGTAATGTGGATTTGTGTGAAATCATTTGCAATACTTACTGTAGCTACTGTTTGATTGTGTGAAACAAACTTGAAATGCATTAAAGTAACTATTTTTACCACAATCAGAAATCTGATTACTACTTTACTGTGGCTAAAGTTTGTATAAAATTGGCTAATGCCTTTATTTTTTGTCATTAAAGCATTTGAAGTGCACGCAATCAACCAAGTACCTATAAAGTACAGTTGTGTAAACTTACCATAAATGTAGATGTTCAAGTGTATTCACTGTTGCAGTCATTACATTTGGGTAATTTGCTGGCAGGTTGCCCTCAATCGGCCTGATTAACAAAGTCTTGGGTCTTGCGTCGGTTCCTGTCCCTTCTTCCATGACGTCAGGTCATCAGGGGTATAAAACATGCAGCCGATGCCATTACATCAGTTTTTCTTGCCCCAGATGTCAGGTGCCCCCCCCAAAATGGGGTGCAATATACATATATCTATATCTATATATATATATATATATATATATATATATATATATACATATATATATATCATATATATATATATATACATATATATATATATATATATATGTATGTATATAAGTTAAAGCAAAAAAAAAATACCTGCAAACAAAAGCAAATACACCAAAAAGGCTTTTAAGCATAGTAAAAGAAAGGAGAGGTATAGTAAGAGAAAAACAGGGGGCTAGAGGGTGGGTAACCAGGACTGCAACAGTGA
This sequence comes from Protopterus annectens, assembly GCF_019279795.1. Taxonomy (NCBI): domain Eukaryota; kingdom Metazoa; phylum Chordata; order Ceratodontiformes; family Protopteridae; genus Protopterus; species Protopterus annectens. The sequence goes on along the minus strand of NC_056740.1, from coordinate 331,389,872 downwards.
ATACACTCGAACATCTACATTTATGGTAAGTTTACACAATTGTACTATGTTCTTCGTGTTTCACTGTTGCAGTCATTACATTTGGGTAGAATCCCAAAGCTATGGTTGGGAGGATGGATTTACACAGCATTAGGAGCAGCTATAAGGCCCTGAAGAACAGCAGTGGCAAAGCCAGCTCTGGATTTAGAGAAGAGAGGTAAATGGTAATGTTTGGTGAACGTATGAACTGAGCTCCAGGTAGCAGCTTCTAGAATGTTTCTGGTAGGAACCACTCTGAGAAAGGCTGCAGAAGTAGATGCAGCCCTGGTGGAATGAGATCTGATGCCCTTGGGGATAGGTTTACCATGGTGCGTATAGCAGAAACGTATACAATGGCTTATCCATTTGGAAATGGTCTGCTTTGAAATAGCCTTTCCCTCTGCCCCTGCAGCAAATGCCACCAATAGTTGTTCAGATTTTCTTAGAGATTTTGTCCTGTTTAAGTAAAATCTAAGTTGTCTGTGTACATCCAATGAATGCAGAATCTGCTCACCCTTGTTCTGTGGATTGGGAAAGAAAGTTGGCAGATGAATGGTCTGATTAAGAGCCACAATGGATACCACCTTAGGCATGAAAGATGGATTGGTCCTGAGAGCCACCTTGTCCAGATGGAAAATAATGAAGGGCTCCACTGCCATAAGAGCCTGTAATTCAGAAATCCTTCTAGCTGAAGTGACTGCTAAAAGGAAAGCTGTTTTCCAGGAGAGACCTTTTAGGTCCGCAGTAGCAGCTGGCTCAAAAGGTGGTAGACTGAGTTTTTCCAAAACAAAACTGAGGTCCCATGCAGGAGTTGGTGCTCTCCTGGGAGGTCTTAAATTTTTGGCCCCTCTGAGATACTGCTTTGGCAGAGAATAAGAGAAGAGGGGAGGTTCTGTGTTGTAATGAGCTGAAATGGCTGAGGCATGGATTTTTATGGAAGAAAAAGATAGGCCCTTGTGAAGCATATCAGTTAAATATTGCAAAATCTGAGGAATATTGGGCATTGCTGTGCTTATTCCTTGTGATTGGTTCCAGGCACAGAATCTTTTCCATTTGTCAGCATAAGATTTTCTAGTACTAGGCCTTCTAGCCTCCAAAATGACATCCATCACAGGTTTGTTGAGGGATGACAAGGGTGAAATTAGTTGATTAGCCACGCTGCAAGATTCAAAGTTTGGAGCTGAGTGTGCAGAATTTGGTAGTTCTGCTGAGACAGTAGGTAAGGTGTCTGAGGCAGGTGCCATGGAGGAAAGTGTGACATATTGCGCAGGAGTGGGTACCAGTGTTGGTGAAGCCAGTCTGGAGCAATCAGAATAATTTTTGGTTTGTCCTGTCTGACTTTTAGTAGAACTTTGGAGAGCAGAGGCAGAGGGGGAAAAGCATAGACTGACAGTTTTTTCCAGCTGAATGATAAGAGTATCCACTTTCCAAGCTGTTTTGTGATGAATCCTTGTGCAGAATTTGTCCAACTGATAGTTCTGGGATGAGACAAAGATCTATGTCTGACTCCCCCATTTACATGTCAACATGCTGAAAACTTGTGGTTCCAGTTTCCATTCGTGTGGGTCCATGAGATTTCTGCTTAGATCGTCTGCCAGAGTATTCAGCTTTCCTGGCAGGAATTGAGCTTGTAGTTGTATTTGGTAGGTCAAGACCGTGTTCCACAATGCTATGGCTAGTCTGCAAAGGGGGTAGGAATGTGTACCCTCCTGCTTGTTTATGTACTACATAACTGTGGTGTTGTCTGTCTTTATCATTAGTTGTCCTGGATGAAGGTAATCCTTGAAGGCTGTCAGTGCATTCTGTACAGCTAACATTCCTTTCTGATTGATATGTAGATGCATTTGATTTGGGCTCCATTTGCCCTGAATGCACTTTCCTGCCAGTCTGATGCGTCTGTTGTTAGGGACTGGGCGGCAGGGGGTGGAGTGAATGGCAGTCTCTTGTTCTGGTGGCAGGCCTCTGCCCACCATAGGAACTCTAGTTGCAGGCAAGGTATGATAGGAATCATTGTTTCCAGGCTGTGACAATGTTAACTCCATAAACTTTTTTTTAAGTACCACTGAAGTTTCCTCATATGCAGTCTTGCATATGGAATTAGAAGAATGCAGGAGGCCATGAACCCCAAGACTCGCAGAATTTGTCCTGCAGATATAGCAGGGTTTTTGTGGCCACCTGTTTGAAGTAAGTCATCAATTGAATTTGCTTTTCTGGTGTAAGGTAAGTCATCTGGGCAAATGTATTCAAGCTTGCACCCAGGAATGTAATTTTTTGAGAGGGTACCAGTTGTGATTTCTTTTCATTTATGGTGAACCCTAGACAAGTTAGAAAAAGAAGTTATGTACCTACCATAACGTTCCATGTTAGTTGTCTTCTTCTCACCTTCTTTCTTGCTGGTTGGTTGGGTTCGGAGCCGATCCTCAGCTCCGACTCGGCCATCTTCAATAGCTCGAGAGCTGTTTACTGACTCGAGGCTACCCTGTATCCCATGATGCCTGGCACTAGTTACCCAGATCTCATTTGAAAAAGCTATTCCAGACGTAACTAAGGAAGAATTCTGCCCTAGAAGCCCCCTGGGGCCCAACTGTGAAGCTATCTAAGCAGAAAAGGACAACCAGAGAAGGTTCAGCCAATGAAACCTGAAAAGGGGAGCTCCTCTTGATCCACTACGATAGGGGGATGGAGGGTGGGACGCAAGAAAGAAGGTGAGAAGAAGACAACTAACATGGAATGTTATGGTAGGTACACAACTTCTTTATGTTAAGTTGTCTATCTCGCCTTCATTCTTGCTGGCTGGGACAGCGTCCCTAGCACCTACTATCCTGGGTGGCTCAATGGAACAGACTCTTCAGAACAGTGGAACCAAAATCAGCCCTGTTCCTGGAAGCAATGTCTAATTTGTAATGAGAAATGAAGGTATGTGGGTTAGCCCACGTAGCAGCAGCACAGATAGATTCCATGGGTAACCTAGATTGGAAGGCCACCGATGTAGCCAGTACCCTAGTAGAGTGGCCTTTAGGTTTGGTAGATAATTTTTGGTTTCTCAGCTGGTAAATGAATGAAATAATGTGAGACAACCACCTAGATAATGTTACCTTTGAGACCCTGTCTGGCCTCAGCATAGGAAATGAAGAGTTGGTCGGATTCCCTGATGTCCTTTGTCCTATGCAAATAAAAATGCAGCTGTCTGTGAACATCCAACTGGTGCAATTTATATTCTGCATTACTGGTGTAATTAGGAAAGAACACAGGAAGGTCTATGGACTGATTCAAATTATTTTGTGTACAGACCTTAGGAAGGAAGGAAGGATTGGTCCTTAGAGTGACCCTATCGTTATGGAAAACTAAGTATGGGGGACGAGTGTACAGACCTTAGGAAGGAAGGAAGAATTGGTCCTTAGAGTGACCCTATCGTTATGGAAAACTAAGTATGGGGGACGAGTACATAGAGCCTGAAGCTCCGAAACACGTCTGGCAGAAGTAATGGCTACCAGAAAGAGAGTCTTCCAGGATAAAAACTTAATGGAGCAAGATGCTGCAGGTTCAAAAGGTGGCAAGATTAGGGAAGCTAGCACCAAGTTTAGATCCCACGGAGGCGGGGGATGCCTCACTGGGGGCCTAAGCAGAGTGGTTCCTTTGTGGAAGGCTTTACACAGCTTATGAGACAGGATGTTATTAGAAGACAACCCAATGTGAAAATTCGAAATGGCAGCTAACTGAACCCTGACTGTAGCAGAAGCGGAACCAGAATGGAAGAGTTCCGCTAAAAATTCCAGAATCTCGTGGACAGGGACTGAAAAGGGATCTATATTTCTAGCCTCTGCCCAGCAAGAAAAACGTTTCCACTTACTAGCGTAAGTTTTCATAGTTGTGGATTTGTGCGATGAGATAATAATTTCCTGCACAGAGGAGGAAATATTAGGAAGCCTGGCTAAGGTTGGAAGTGGAGCAACCAAGCTGTGAGCTGGAGTGTTTGAAGGGATCGATGCAGTCTGCCCGAATGATGAATCAGTAGATCTGGAATAGGATCCAGAATCCAAGGCTGCTCGAGAAGATAATGATGCAGGAATGGGAACCATATCTGTCGAGGCCAGTAAGGGGCAATGAGGATCATTTTGCAACCCAACGCAGTTGCTCTCTGTATGAGTTTGGGTATTAGGGGAAACGGAGGAAAAGCGTAAAGAAGTCCCTGAGGCCAATCGTGGACTAGAGCGTCTCTGGGGGAGTGGCCGAGAAGTGGAAGGAGGGAGAAGAAATTGCTGCACTTGCTGTTGAAAGGTGTGGCGAACAGGTCGCAGCAAGGCTGACCCCATTTGTGAAAGATTTGTTCCGCAATTACATGATTCAGAGACCACTCATGAGGCATGAGAATTGCTCTGCTGAGCCTGTCTGCAATGACGTTGGAACTCCCACGGATGTGCATTGCGATCAGAAAACGTTGGGAAGAGATCGCTCAGTGCTTCTCGACATAGAGGATAAGACCTGGTTCCGCCCTGCTTGTTGATGTACCACACCACTGACATATTGTCCGTTTGAATTGCAATGGTCCCGGGAGGGAGAGCGTCCTGAAAGGCTTGCAACGCTAAAAGCACGGCTCTCATCTCCAAGACATTTATATGCAAATGGTACTCATGAGGCTGCCAGGTGCCTTGGACTGTCCTGCCCTGGTAATGCCCCCCCCCACCCTATCAGGGAGGCGTCCGTGGTCACTGTGGCAACTGGAAGGGGTAGCACAAATGGTCTGCCCTGGGACACTGATGGGGAGACCATCCACCAAGCGAGGTGCTTCTTGCATGCTTCTGTGATCATAATCATGTGAGACATGGAAAGCTGCTGGAAGGACCACTGTGTGAATAGAAGCCACTGGATGATTCTCATGTGAAAGCAGGCCAGGGGAACAAAAAGAATTGCTGATGCCATGGAACCCAGTGTTCGGAGGACGAACCTGACTTGAATCATTCTGCATGTTAATAAAATCTGTACTTGTGGCGAATTAGTGATACCCTGTCTGGTGGAAGGTTCACAAACATGTTCCTGGTATTTAGATTTGCACCTATATAAGTGATATGCTGACAGAGCAACAATGCAGATTTTTCGAAATTTATTGTGATACCTAGCCTGGAACAAGTTTTGATAGTGTAGTCCCTGGCTTGCAGGAGGTGATGCCTGGTGGAAGCAGTGAGGAGCCAGTCATCTAGATATGGAAACACCTGGAATCCCTGATGTCTCAGGTGAGCCGTAACCACTGCCATGCATTTGGTGAACACCCTGGGGGCTGTGGTGAGACCAAAGGGCAGAGCTCTGAACTGATAGTGACTGGCCCCCAGCCAGAAGCGAAGGAATCTTCTGGAGCACCTGTGCATCTTGATGTGGTAATACACATCCTGAAGATCTATAGAGCACATCTAATTGTCCTGACCCAGGAAGGGCAGAATGGACTGTAGCGTGACCATCTGAAACTTTGTTCTTTGTACAGATCTGTTTAATCTGCTGAGATCCAGAATGGGTCTCCAGTCCCCTGTCTTTTTTGGTACCAAAAAGAACCTTGAGTAAGTTCCGGATCTGAGCTGGTCTGCCGGGACTTCCTGGATGACTCTTTTGTGTAGCAGCTTTGAAATCTCTATAGCTGCTTGTTCCCTTAGATTGGGTGGAACATCTGGAAGGGACTTGTTTGACTGTAACGGGGGTTGAGCAAAGGGAATTCTGTAACCTCCGGATATGATCGACTGTACCCACTTGTCTTGAGTTAGGTCTTGCCAGGCTTTGGGGTACAGTGAGAGCCTTACCCTGACTGCCTCCAGAGGCGGGCAGCTGGGCAACCCTTCAGGGATGCTGAAAGGGCTTCTCAGAGAAGGATTCTCTGCTGCCCTGGTTCTGCGGACCCACTCTGCCATGACGGCAGGGTCTGTTATTGTTCCCTCCTCTGCCCCTGGAGGGGAACTCACCACATGTGTCAGGCAAGGCTCCCTGGGGTTTCCGGAACCACATCTTTCCACTCTTCTGACCCTTGGGGTATGGTCTAGAAGGAGTGGAAAAACAGACTCCCACAGCAGAGAGAGTCTTGCCTTCTTGTTCACACCTGGTTAGGGTGTCCTTCACCTGTGATCTGAAGAAAGCGGAACCATCAAAGGGGGTATTGGTGAAAGACGCTCTGAAGGGCTCTGCAAAATTACATAGCCGCATCCATGCGTGCCTCCTAAGGGCAACACCTGTGCCTGCGGCTCTACTCTCACCATCGGCTGCATAAGAAATGAGCCTCATGGAGGAGTTAACAACTGAATTCAGAGTCACCAGCTGGGAAGCCACCTTAGCTTGAGCCCCCTCAGCTGATGGATCTTGGAGGGTATCTCCAAGCTCTTTAAGGAGATCCCTCTGAAGGCGGGTAAAATGGCACAAATAATTCAGAGACCTCATGGAGAAGGTCGCTGAAGCAAACATTCACTTCCCATATCTGTCCATAGTCTTAGACTCCTTGTTAGAGGGATGGACAGATGAGGAAGTTTCTGACAACTCCTTCTTTGTGGCTGCTGCTACCACCATGGCATCAACAGGTACACCCTTAGTCAAAAACTGTTTGTCCTGAGGTGCAGTTATAAATTTAGCAGGTCTCCTGGGGGTTGGTTCCACTGTGTCTGGAGCTGACCATGCCTTCTGAGCCACCACAGACATAAGTGGGTCGAAAGGCGGAGACACCCAGGAGGTGGAAGGTCGGGAACCAAACGCATCCAAGAATACCAACTCATCCTCGGAAGGGGCTAGGGTATTCCAGTTCCCCCTCTGCCTAAGCATTTCCAAAATGTCTGAAAAGAAGGCATCTTCAGAGGGGGATCTCGGGGACCCTTCCGAATCCTCTAAGTCAGTATCTGATGTGACAGACTCAGGGGAGTCAACGTGCTTCCTCTTGCACTTCCTCTTACGAGGTGGCTCCTCTGAATGATCAGGGGAGGCCTCGGAAGAGGAAGAAATACCCAAGGGGGTGCTCTGGAGCACTGGTTCCCCATGCTTGGGGTCTGGAGGAGGGGCAGAGGCAGATGCAGGCACCATAGGGGAGGAGCCAATGGGGTTGACTGTGGGACTGACTTGGGGGCCAGCACACTCATGACCTCGAAGGCGCCCCCGCCCGGATGCAGAGAAGACTCTGGCTCCGAAGAAATCGGAATTCCTCTCCGCACTGAGTGGGATGGCTCCGAGGCCGATGTAGGAGCCGAGCTCACCTGCACCAAAGCTCTGAGGGGGAGAACGGGGTCAGACAAGGGTCCAATGCCACTCGCCCCCTCGGGGCCGACGAGAGAGTCTCGGCACCCAGATCCCTCCTAGGACGGTGCCAGGAAAGGGATCGGAGCCGACGACGGAACTGAAGGAGAAATTATCGGAGCTGACGGTTCCACGAGTTAAACCCCAATGAACTCCGGCTTCGAGCTCAAGAGAGGAGTCGGAGGAGACATCTCTGCAGAAGTGGACGGAGCCGACACCTGATGAGGGGGGCCGGACAACATTTTCACTAGGGCCTGCAATTTCAGCAGCCTACTGACCACTCTCTCCAAGTCCGGATCTGAAAGTCTAGAGGACCGAGAGGAGTGAGAGGACCTATAACTGCACTCTGATTGGAGCAGAGGTGACCGTGAAGCTGAGCGTATCGACTCCAAGGAAGGAGACCTAGATCTCTTTCGACTCCCAGACAGCTCCGAAGTACCTGTCGGAGCCGATTGGGAGGGAGGCACATCGGCTCCAGCCAGAGCCGAGGTGGATGGTGGAGTTTCACCCAACGACGGCTCAGAACTGGGAGCCAAAGACTTAGGTGACTTGGAGGATTTCACAGGCTGAACCTTGGCCGGTGAATCCTGGGGCTTGAGCAAACCCTGGAGTATTAACTTATTTTTGCACTCCTGCAGGACTCTTGCGCTGAAAGCATGACAAACTGAACAAGAGTCCTGCAGGTGCACCGCGCCCAGACAATAGACACAAGAAGTGTGAACATCTGTCAGAGACATCTTCTGACAGCATGAGTCACACTTCTTGAATCCGGACACTTTAGAATCCTTGGACATGTTTACACACACACACACACACACACACACACACACACACACACACACACCAATGTAAAACACTCACAAACACTGGAAGAAAAAACAAGTTAGCAGGTATGACTAATTAAACTATACAGCTAACATACACTAAATAAGTCTACTACTACTAAAAACGTTTTTTTTTTTTTTTTAAACTAGAGAAAGACAAAAAGAGGGTTAGCATCTAATTTAAATGGCTACCGCAAAAGGGAAGGGAAGGGTGGGGAAAACTCTCTAAGTAAAACAAGTTTTCAATAAAAAAACAGGGGGGGATAGATACTATTTAAAGAATCTAGCTAGGGTAATAGTACAATTTAAGGAATTAAGTACACTAATAAGGGATAAATTCTAGTAAAAAATAGAATAATACTAAAACGTATACGAGCCTGAGCCAGTAAGACAACCTCACAGTCTGTAGCGGCAAACGAGATCTGGGTAACTAGCTCAGGCATCATGGGATATAGGGTAGCCTCAAGCCAGTAAACAGCTCTCGAGTTATTGAAGATGACTGAGTCGGAGCCGAGCATCGGCTACGAACCCAACCAACCAGCAAAAATGAAGGCGGGATAGAAAACTTAACATCCCTTTTTACAAATGCCAGATGCTTTAGAAGAATGTCCTTGTTTTCTGCCTGAATTAGACAATCGTCCAGGTATGGATATATCTGAATATTTCTTTGCCTGCAAAATGCAATTACTGGAGCCAGGCACTTTGTGAAGACCCTGAGAGCAATAGATAAGCCAAAGGGCAGTGCAGAAAACTGGTAATGCACGTAGCCTGCTTTGAAGCGGAAGTATCTTCTGCAAGACTCCCTGATTGGGATATGCAGGTAAGCCTCTTTTAAGTCTAGAGTTACCAACCAGGCATCTTTGCCTAGCTTAGGTAGTAACTGTTGAAGAGTGAGCATCTTGAATTTTGCAATGTCCAGAAATGTGTTTAGAGTGGGTAAGTCCAGAATTGGACGCCATGATTTGTCTTTTCTGGGTACCAGGAAAAGTCTTGAATAGAAACCTTGTCCTTTTTCCTCTTCTGGTACTGGTTGAATAGCCCCCATGTTCATGAGAGACAGAACTTGTTTCTTGGCCTCTGCCCACTGATTTGGGGGCAGATCTGGCCATCTGTTTGGGATTGGCAACGTGTGGAAATTAAATCTGTATCCCTGGGATACTATATTTAAAACCCATTTGTCCTGGGTAATAAGGTGCCAGTTTTGTGTATGAAGTGCCAGTTTTCCCCCAAAGGGGCGGTAAAAAAGGTAAGTGCTTGGTGATTGTAGAGGGAAGTCATTGAGACTGTTTACCAAAGGGAGGTGCCTTGTTGTTTCCAGATTTGGAGGTGGAGGCATCCCATTGTTTAGTTCTAAAAGTTCCTTGTGACTGAAACCTGGAGCCTTTGTAATGTCTAGATTTGACTTGAGCGGCTCTCAAAGGGACGGGAAAGGACCAGTTCTTAGTAGGCCAGTGCCTACTATATCTTGGAGGTTGCACTTGTAAGAAATCTTCCACAGTTTGCATAGATTTAGCTTTATCTTCCATCTTTTTTAACACTTCTTCAGCCTTATTACCAAAGAGACGGTCCTGTTGTAAAGGAGCATCCAACAATTTTGCTTTAACATGGTCAGGCAGTGTTTGCTCCTTGAGCCAAGCATGCCTTCTTAGCACAGATCCAGTTACAGTAGCCCTGCAAGAGGCCTCCAAGGAATAAAAACCACATTGCAAAGTATGTTTTCCAACTTGTTCAACTGAATGTAATAAATCCTGCAAATCTTTATTTTCCACACAGTCAGAGATTAACATAATTTTCTGTTTATGTAGTCCCCATGGTATGCTGTTGATATTTAAGCATATGAAATTGACAGTTTAAAGCCCTGATTGCCAAGGTTGCAGATGTGTAAACTTTCTTACCCCATCTATCCAGCGGCCTGGAATCTCTATAAGAAGGGGTAGGATTTTTAGCAGTTGAGGCCTTAATGCCCTTGGGACCCTGAGAAATGGTTTCAGGGTCAGCAGTAGGATTTTTGAAAAGGAATTTGTGGGAGTCAGGAACCCTGTAGTACCTGTCTGGCATACTAGGAACTGGAGGCAGAGAATCAGGAGCCATACTAGATTCTGAAAAAACATCATCAGCAATGTCTAGAACAGGAGGTATAGCCAAAGGCTTATGCTGAGGAAGAAGAAGAAAATCCCTAAGTCTCTTTTTAGATTCAGAGAAATCCTGACTTTCTCAGTGGAAATGTTCCCTAAAGGTATGTAAAGTTTCTCCAAAAGAGAAATTTTCAGGGGGAGAAGCAGATGGAATGGAATCTTCTGCATTAGAGTCCTCATAAGTAGGTATAGATAAATCCTGGTCAGTAGAAGAATCAGAAGAAATAGTATCCTGATCAGAAGATTCATAATCAATGTCTTGCCTAGGCCTCTTAGCAGGAGGGGGTTGGCTATCCCTGATCAAGGTAATTAAATCTTCAGCCATTTTGTTTATTTGCTTTTTAGGCATAGGGGCCTGCACACGTGGCCCAAGCATAGTTTTTTTAGACATAGAAGTAGATTTTGACCTTAGTTTTGAAGATGGCGTCGGTTTAATATACACATCTTTAAAGATGGCGTCAGTTTAATATACAAATCTTTAGGCCTGAAAACACCCTCAGAAGCCGGTGCCTGCACAGCGGCTCCGGGCCCATCTAAGGTAGAGACATCTGCAGGTTCAATACTTAAAGCATCTCGCGGCATACCGGACTCCGAATGGGTCTCAGTAGAGGCCTGTGAATCAAAAGTAGCAAGCATCAGGGGCTGAGAAAGCACCTCACTGAGTACCGGCGAACTAGCGACTGGCTTAGGAGAAGCGTCATCGTCAGTTTTTGACCTCGACAGCCTGTCTCTGTCTTTTTCTTTGCATTTTTTAGGTATTCCGATAGTCGGATTGCTAACCGACGTCATATATGGATAGTTAAACTGTGAGCCAAAATATTTAGAAGCAAAAATATACCGATGTTTAATAGTGCGTTGATTAAATCTAGCACAAAACTGACAACAAGGTACGTTATGGTCAGGGCCTAGGCAAGGAATACAGTAAAAATGAAAATCCTTATGAGGTATTTGCTTCCCACAAGTAATGCAATTATTAACTTTTAGTGATATCGGTAAGGAGCAAGAAAAAGTTTCCCCAATGGGGTACTTAGCTTTTAGTTGAAAACTTCGGTTCTGAAACTCGAAAACAAAAATTTCAGGTGTCGGACGACCGGCACTTGCGAACTGCTTCTGCTTCGGGCACCGTGCGGCAAGAAAGACTGATGTAATGGCGTCAGCTGCTTGTTTTATACCCCTGACGACCTGACGTCATGGAAGAAGGGACAGCAACCGACGCAAGACCCAAGACTTTGTTAATCAGGCCAACTGAGGGCAACCTGCCAGCAGATTACCCAAATGTAATGACAGCAGCAGTGAAACATAAAGAACATCTGCTGGGTACATAGAATGTGCATGGATGAAAAAAATACTGGTTCTGCTGTTTCACAATTAAACCATCAATAAACAGGATTTGAAGAAATTACAGTTGTATAAGAACTTACCATAACAGTAGATGCCCTGCTTAATCACTGTTGCAGTATTTCTTACTCTTTAGATATCCTGCCAAGGATAACTGTACATCTGGCCAGCATACCAAAGCCTGGGCCCTTCCCTGTACAGCACATCAGATGTATGCCCTACATCTAAAAGCATTAGGTAAGTAAGTACCATACAAGCATAAAAACCTCAGAACTGAAATGCCCCAGAAGAACAGGAGCATTAAATGAGCGACCAAAGAAAAATATGGTATATATACATCCAGAGAAAAGAAAAAATGTCCTCTAAGCCAGTTAAGAAAAAAGGAAAACTTAACAGAGGGAAGCAGAGGAAGAGAGAAAAGGAATGACATTACAGTGATTAGTAGGACATCTACTGTTGTAAGTTCTTACACAACTGTCCTACGCCCTTTCTTAATCACTGTTGTAGTATTCCTTACTCCTGGGACAGTATTAAAGCTACTGAATGGAATGAAAGGAATAAGGAAATGAGGAATCTTCCAAAAAACAAAACAAACAAAACAAAAAAAAAAAGAGGATGGACCTAGGAAAACGTGCTCTGGCCCTAGAAATCACATCCAATTGACATTGCTTAGTAAAGTATGTGCAGAAGTCCAAGCAGCAGCTTGCAGAATGGATCTAGCATCAAGACACTAAAAGAGCTCCAGAAGAGGCAACTGCCCTAGTAGAATGAAAATGAACAAAATAATCTGCTTTCCATGAAAAGAGTAACAAAAGGAAATGGCTTTAGAAATCCAAAAAGAAATGGTTTACTTGGAAACTGCCAAACCTAACATCTTATCTTGAAAAGAAGCAAAAATTTGACTACATTTCCCAATATCTATTATCTATTCTAAACAGCATCTGAACTGTCTATGTGAATCCAAAAGATGAAGAATCCTCGCTACTATTTTCAGGAGCAGGAAAAAAATTAAGGAAGATGAAAAGTCAGATTAAGAAACAAATCTTTTCCCACTTTAGGCTAAATGAAGGATTATTCCTAAGAGTTACCCTATCTTTGTGAAAAACCAGTCTTTGCACCATTATGAATGTCTGTTACTATTTACTTCTTTATTGTATTATACAATTTTCCTTCTACTAACAAAATAATTTACTAAGAATGGAGCTTTTCTCCCCGGGCCTATGCTGAAAAAAGGGTTTTATGCCCAGTAGGACTCTCCCGGTAAACAAATGCAAAATAAATAATAAAATAAACTAGAAAAGGAGGGATAGCCATCAGATTCCTGAGTTCAGATACTCTTTTGGATGAAGTTAGAGTCACCAGCAACATAGTTTTCCAGGTACACAATTTCAAAAAAAAGAAAGAGGCTGCCAGTTCAAACGTTTGCAGGGTCATTTCAAGTCACAAGAATAAGGAATGGGTTTTCTTGTAAGATGGCTTTTAGAAACTGTCTGACCTCAAATCTGGAAGTAAGTTATGAATCTCGCAGCAGAAGGGCAGAGACTGCTATCAAATGAGCATTTAAAGAATATGCAAGATCAGAACTTAGCAACTCAAATGTATAAGACAGAACAGAAGGAATTCCCACAAAAATAGGGTCCTGTTCATTGCTTTGAAAACAAGTAGAACATCTTTTCCATTTGGCTACATAAGATTTTAAACTAGTGGGTTTTCCTGCCTCCTGTAAAACCCTAATCATGTCTGCAGAAAAGTGGTGTCAAAAAGGAATCAAAACCAATCACCCAGAGTGTCAACTGTAGAGTGAGAAGATGAGGGTGTATAAGAAAGCCCTTGCCCTGCATAAGTAGATCCATCCTGTGGGGTAATTTGTGATGACTGCCTTTGGCCAGGTGAAAGAGAAGGAGAAACCAGTGCTGACTGGGCCAAAAGGGAATCATCAACAAGAGTTTGGGCCTATCCAATGTAATCTTGTGAAGGACCTTTGGCAGCAAAGGAAGATGGGAAAATGCATACAGGAACAAAACCTCTCCAAGAGAAAGACATGGCATACAGTCCCCAAGCCAGAGGACTTGGCACTCTGAAACAGAACATGTTGAGTCGTCTGTCCTGAGAACAAACTGTTCAACAATGGGTACTCCTGATGTAGCTTGTCCAGGAAGATTTCCTTGTGTAACATCCACTTGTGTGGATCTGTCTTGCATCTGCCCAAACAGTTGGCCTGTCTGAGGGAATATACATTGCCTGAAGGATTAACTGATGACAAATTTCCAAGTCCCATTCAACTAGGACAAGTCTGCAAAGGCAGTAAAACTTTTTCCGTCCTTGCATGTTTATGAACCACATTACAGTGATGTTGTCCATAAAGCCCCTGGAGACCAAAGGTAATACAGGACTGGAGAGCTAAACAAGACTATATTTCCTTAACACTGACGGACTCAGCTACATCTTGAGGAGACCAAACTCCCTGGACTTTGATTTTGCTGGAACAAGTGGACCCAGGCTAGGTCTGAAGCATCTGTATACAGATCCTAAGTTGGGGGAGGAAGTAGAAAGGTGACACCTAGGTTTAGGATATTTGTTTGATCCACCAAAGAAATTTGTTCCTAAGACAAGGCAAGAAAGGAATCCAGAAACCTACAAGATGGCAGTGTTGAAGTTAAACTGCTTTGAGATACCACAGGAATTTCCACATATGGAGTCTGGCACATGGAATCAAGGGAACAGTGGATGCCATGGACTCCAGAGCTTTTAAAATCTCTCTGCTGAGGTCTCTTACAAAGGAAGAAGGTACTGTAAAAAGGTTGTCATAAGAAGCAACCTGGTTGGAGGAAAACACGCTGTCACAGGAAGCATTTGAATTTTGCAACCCAAGTAAACCTTTACAGTAAAGTCTACATTGTGAATCAGCAACATAGTGAATTCCAAATCCTGTAAGAGAGCCTGCTGGAATGGAGCATGAATGAGAATGCAGTCCAGAAAAGGATAAACTTGACCTCCATGAAGACCGCAAAAGAATATGACAGGGACTAGATATTTGGTGAAGACTCTCAGGCCTGTAGAAAAACCAACTGCACAGCACAGAACTGATAATGTGAGGAAGATACAAAGAACTATAAAAACTTCTTGAAAAGTGGATGAATGGGTATAAGAAGGCAAGAATCCTTCAACTCTAGAGAAACTACAAATGCTTGTGGTAGAAGCACTGGAAATAGGGTCTGAAGAGTTAGCATTTCGAAAGATGGAACTTTCAGAAGTGATGAGAAAGAAAAGATCCGATATAGGCTTCGAAGAAAGTACAGTTTTATACCTACCATAAATGTAGATGTTCGAGTGTTGACACTGCTGCAGTCATTGCACTTGGGTTATCTTGCCATCAGGCGGTCCCGCAGTCGGCCAGAGTTCCAAAGTCTTGGTCCGGCATTAGTTGCTGTCGCCTCCTCCCTGACGTCAGTACGACAGGGGTATATAAGATGCAGCCAACGCCATTTTCTTCAGTTTTTCTTGCCCCAGATGTCAGGTGCCCCCAAATAGGTAGGCAATTCAAATTGCTAGAAAACAATGCAAAAGAAAAGCAAACAACCATTTTTAGGTTACTCCCCATAGGTAAAAAGGGTAGATGTCCTAGGTAAGTACCAGAAAGTAAGAGGGGAAGGAGGGAGGGTAAGCTGGACTGCAGCAGTGTCAACACTCGAACATCTACATTTATGGTAGGTACAAAACTGTACTATGTTCATCGTGTTACACTGCTGCAGTCATTACACTTGGGTGGAATCCCAAAGCTGAGGTAGGGAGGCTGGATCTATAAGGCATTAGGGGTAGCTATAAGGCCCTGCAATACCGCAGTGATGAAGCCAGCTCTGGATTTGGAGTATAAAGGTAAATGGTAATGTTTGGTGAAGGTATGCACAGAACTCCATGTTGCTGCTTCCAAAATGTCCTTGGTAGGTACTCCTCTGAGGTAGGCAGTTGAAGTGGCTGTTGCCCTGGTGGAGTGAGATCTAATGCTGCTAGGTACAGGTTTCCCATGGTGGGTATAGCAGAAACGTATACAGTGTCCTATCCATTTTGAAATAGTCTGTTTTGAAATGGCTTTTCCCTGTGCTCCTGCAGCGTATGCTACCAATAATTGCTCAGATTTTCTGAAAGCTTTGGTTTTTGTCCAAGTAGAAGCGTAACTGTCTGTGAATGTCCAAAGAATGTAGCAATTTCTCCCCTTTGTTCTGTGGTTTTGGATAAAAAGTTGGCAAGTGAATAGTTTGGTTCAGAGCCACACTTGATACCACCTTTGGCATAAACGTAGGGTTAGTTCTTAAAGACACCCTGTCCCGGTGGAAGATGAGGAAAGGTTCCACTGCCGTTAGTGCCTGTAATTCTGAAACTCTTCGTGCTGATGTAATTGCCAGTAGCAGAGCAGTTTTCCAAGAGATGTATTTTATTTCTGCTGTGTTAGCTGCCTCAAAAGGAGGTAGAGTTAATTTTTCCAAAACAAAGTTGAGGTCCCAAGTTGGTGTAGGTGCTCTACGGGGCGGTCTTATGTTTTTAGCCCCTCTGAGGTATTGTTTGAGCAAAGGATTAAAAAAAATTGGTGGATCCGTGTTGTAATGAGCAGAGATGGCTGAGGCATGGATCTTGATGGCTGAAAAAGAGAGGCCCTTGTCCAGCATCTCAGTTAAGTATTGCAGTATCCGAGGAATATTTGGGACAAGAGGGTCAAGGCTGTGCGCTTGGTTCCAGGCACAGAATCTCTTCCATTTATCTAAGTATGCTTTCCTGGTGCTAGGCCTTCTGGCCTCCAGAATGACATCCATAACAGCTTTGGAGAGAGGCATTGCTTGCTTGACTAGGGAATTTTCCATGCAGCTAGGTTTAAGGTCTTTAGCTGGCTGTGAAGTATCTGATTGTTGTGCTGTGTCAGCAACTCTGGGATTTGAGGCAAAATCCAGAGTGGTTCTTGTGCTAATTTCTTTAAGATTGGGTACCAGTGCTGGCGTGGCCAGTCTGGTGCAACCAGTATCATTTTTGGCTCTTCCTGCCTGGCTTTTATTAGTACCTTTGGGAGGAGAGGTAACGGAGGGAAAGCGTATACTTGTAGTTTTTTCCAGCTGAATGAGAGGGCATCCACTTTTCATGCTTGTGGATGGTAGCTCCTTGTGCAGAATTTCTGTAATTGGCAGTTCTTTGGGGAAGCAAACAGATCTATGTCCGGGCTCCACCATTTTTGTGTTATCATTCTGAATATTTGTGGATTCAGTTTCCATTTGTGTTGGTCCATAATGTTTCTGCTTAGGTCGTCTGCCAGTGTGTTTTTCTCTCCTGGCAGGAATTGTGCTTGCAGATAAACTTGGTAGGTTAGAGCTGTGTTCCACAAGGTCATGGCTTGTCTGCAGAGGGGGTCGGAGTGTGTGCCCCCTTGCTTGTTTATGTACCACATAACAGTGGTGTTGTCTGTCTTTAGTAGTAATTGTACTGGATGCAGTAGGTCCTTGAAAGCCATAATAGCATTTTGTACAGCTAGCATCTCTTTTTGATTGATGTGGAGATGTCTTTGCTCTGTGGGCCAGACGCCCTGGATACATTTTCCTGCCATGTGTGCTCCCCAGGCGTAATCCAATGCATCTGTTGTCAGTGTTTGCCTGGCTGTGGTTTCAGTGAAAGGCTGTCCCTTGTTGAGGTGACAAGCTTGTGCCCACCATCGAAACTCCTGTTGTAGGCAAGGAATTAGTGGTATAACTGTTTCCAAATTTGACAGTGTTGAGACCATACACTCTTTAGGTACCATTGTAGTTTAGTAATATGCAAGATGCCATGTAGCCCAAGGCCTGCAGAATTTTTCTTGCAGGGAGTTGGATCTTTGCTGCCATTAATTGAAAATATTGAGTCAGTTGTCCTTGCTTGTCTGGCGTGAGATAATCCATCTGGGCCGTTGTGTTCAAGCTGGCACCCAGGAATATTATCTGTTGTGAGGGCACTAGTTTTGATTTCTTTTCATTTACTGTGTACCCCAGGCAACTTAATAACTTTTTTACATACGCCAGATGCTTTAGTAGAATGTCCTTGCTCTCTGCTTGAATCAGGCAGTCGTCCAGGTATGGATAAATTTGAATTCCTTTTTGCTTGCAAAATGCAAATATTGGTGCCAGGCACTTTGTGAAGACCCTGGGCACAGTAGATAAGCCAAAGGGCAGTACAGAGAATTGATAGTGCATTGAACCAGCTAGAAATCTGAGGTATCTTCTGCAGTTTTGTCTGATACGGACATGCAGGTATGCCTCTTTGAGGTCCAAGTCACGAGCCAAGCTTTCTTGCCCAGCATGGGAAGAAGCTGCTGTAGTGTCAACATCTTGAATTTCAGTACATCCAGGTAAGTGTTTAGTGTAGAAAGGTCCAGAATGGGTCTCCAGGCTTTGTCCTTTCTGGGAACCAGAAATAGTCTTGAGTAAAATCCTTGTCCTTGTTCCTGTGGTGGTACCTTTTGAATAGTTCTCATGTCCATGAGTGCTGTAATTTGTCTTTGAGCCTCTGCCCACTGATTTGGTGGCAGATTTGGCATTCCTTTTAGCCTTGGCAGGGTGTGAAAATGGAACCTGTAACCTTGAGATACAATGTTGAGAACCCATTTGTCTTCGGTGATGCAATGCCAATTGTGATAGAAAAGTGCCAGTTTTCCTCCTAAGGGGGCTGCCAAGAGAGAACTTTTTGGCAGCTGTAGTGGAAAGTCATTGAGTCTGTTTTTTATAAGGTTGAGGCCTGTCTTCTCCTTCTTTCTGGCCTGGTGTGCCCCACTGTCGAGGCCTGTAAGGGCCTTGTGTCTGACCTCTACCTCTTGGACGTCTGTATCTGCCCCTTTGAGGTCTGTCTGTGTCTGGAAAGGACCAATTCTTTGTTGGCCAATTTCTGCTAAAACGGGGAGGCTGAACCTGTAAGAAATCTTTCACCATTTGCATAGATTTTGCCTTATCCTCCATATTCTTTAATACCGCCAATGCCTTAACTCCAAACAGCACATCCCACTGCAAAAGTGCATCCAATAATTTTAACTTAACATGATCGGGTAACATATGTTCTTTTAACCAAGCATGCCTTCTAATGACAGAGCCTGTAACTGCTGCTCTACAGGAGGCCTCTAAGGAGTCAAACCCACATTGCAAAGTATGTTTCCCCACTTGTTCAGCAGCATGCAATAAATCCTGCATTTCTTTTAAGTTAGGAGGATCTGAATCTGGAAGCATCTTTTGTTTCAACTGAGAAATCAAAAATTGCTGATATTTTAGCATGAGAAACTGGCAATTCAAGGCTCTCATTGCTAAAGTTGCAGATGTATATACCTTCTTTCCCCATCTGTCTAAAGCTCTGGAATCTCTGTCAGAGGGAACGGGGTTTTTTGCTGATGAGGCCTTAATCACTTTGGGTCCCTGAGAAATAGTTTCAGGGTCAGCAACAGGGCTTTTATACAGAAATTTGTGAGAGTCAGGGACCCTGTAATATCTATCAGGTTTAACTGGGGCTGGGAGTAAGGAGTCAGGGTTCAAACTGGATTCAGTGTACACATCATCCACAATGTCTAGAACTGGCAGGATAGCAAGGGGTCTGTGTTGAGGCAATAAAAGGAAGTTTCTGAGCCTTTTCTTGGATTCTGAGTAATCCTGACCTTCCCAATGGAAATGCTCCCTCATGGTATGTAAGGTCTCCCCAAAGGAGTAATCCTCAGGCAGAGAGGCTGACGGAATTGATTCCTCAGCATCAGAATCCTCATAAGGGGGTAAAGAATATCCTAGGTCCAAGGAAGAGTCAGAGGAAATGGACACCTGGTCAGAAGATTCATAGTCTGCATCCTGCCTGGGCCTTTTATCAGGAGGGGGATGGGACCCCCTGATCAGGGTGATTAGGTCCTCGGCCATTTTTAGTATTTGTTTCTTAGGCATGGAAGCCTGTCCTGGAGACAGTTGTGTCTGTTTCTTTGTTTTTAAGGTGGGCTTAGACTTAACAGAGGGTTTAATGGTTAACTGGGTAGGCCTGAAAACGCTCTCTGTAACTGTGGATTGCTCAGCTACTTCATTTCCCTCTGTAGGTTTAGGATCGGTAAGCTGAAGGCCTAGTGCATCCGAAGGCCCAGTCAGCTCCACGTGGGAGTCGGATGCGGTCTGTGGTTCTGTGGAAGCGGTCATCAGGGGCTGCGTAGGTGCCTAGCTGAAAACCGTAGAACCGGCGACCAGCCTAGAAGAGGCCTCATCGCCGGTTTTGGGCCTTGGATGCCTGACCTTGTCCTTGCGCTTTTTATGCATTGCGGTCGTCGGACTTTCCGACGGCATGGTGTAAATGAATTTTCTACCAAAATAATGTCGGGCAAAATCAAACCGACGTTTAATAGTGCGCTTGTTAAATGTAGCACAAAAACCGACAACCAGTGACGTCGTGGTCAGGGCCTAGGCATGGAAAACAATAGGAGTGAAAATCCTTATGAGGTATTTGCTTCCCACAAGAAATACAGTTATTAACTTTTACTGACATCGGTTTGAGGCAAGAAAAAGTTTCCCCAATGGGGTACTTAGCTTTTTTAGAAGACTTCGGTTCTGGATTCGGAATGAAAATCTCAGGAGTCGGCCGACCGGCACTTGTGAACTGCTTCTGCTTCGGGCACTGTGCAGCAAGAAAGACTGAAGAAAATGGTGTCGGCTGCATCTTGCATACCCCTGTGGCACTGACGTCAGGGAGGAGGCGACTGCAACCGACACCGGACCAAGACTTTGGAACTCTGGCCGACTGCGGGATCACCTGATGGCAGGATAACCCAAGTGTAATGACTGCAGCAGTGTAACACGATGAACATCCTTCCTTTCTACGAACTAAAATATCCTGGAATAGAAATCCTTGCCCTTTTAGCAAGGGAGAACTGGTTGAAAAGCACCTTGTGACAGAAGATCTTGAAACAGGGGGAATGAGGTAACAGGCAATGTGGAGGCTGGGGGATACTTGAAATGCGAGGAATGGACTTCCATATCATTCTGTAATCCTTGTGATTTACAGACAAAATCCACTTGTCAGTAGTAATTCTGTGCCACATAGGAAAGGAAAAGGACAGTCTCAGAGAAGGGAATATGGCAGAGAAGAGGAGATAAATAGTCACGGAAGCAGTTTTATTAGAAAAGGAAGACTTTTGCCCACTGGAGTCATGACTTGGTATCTCAGGAAAAATCTTTTTAGTGAAACATTTACCCTTCTGTGGTTGCATTTGATGCCTACGTACAAAAAGACCTGGTTCTGAGGGACAGTTCATTTTATACTTCGGAAAAGGGGAAAGGAAGGTTTGCTTAAAGTCTTGCATGACCTTATCCTTGTCTTGTAGTACCTTAAGAGGTCATCACCTGTCTAACAAACTTTGATTATCCAAAGGGGGCTCTTATAGTTCAGCTTTGACATCTTCTGGGAGGGACTGCAACCTAACCCAGGAACATCTCGTAATGATCCTGACACAGCCACCCTTGAAGAAGCATCAGCAGCATCATAGTTACACCTGATTGAATGTCTTGCTACCAAGAAAGCAGAGCTAAGCAAGGAAATAGCTGATGACTTCTTGCCTAAATCAGGCACATATGTTAAGACATCCACAAATTTGGAAAGAAGGGAAAGTACTTACCTAGTTATAGTAGTCTGATAGTTGATAGCCCTAAAAGCTAAAGCAGCAGACGTATATGGGTCTATGGTTAATCACTGCAGGTTCATATCCATGAACCTCCCTTCCTCGAATAGAAAACACTGAATGTTCACTTAAGCAAACGTTCACATCAGCGAATGATTTACACAGGAACAGAACTAGTTGGCCAACACCAGGAAATTTGCTCTTTTCCCCATAGTAGTGCGATCTCAGAGTTGGTATATATAGCAAGGGTGGGGTGTGTGGGGGGGGGTGTAGCCTCCCATCAGGGTGGGTTTGACATAGTGTGATGTTTGTGATGGCCAACATTTGATCATTACACACATCGGACTATGTCAAACCCACCCAGGTTGGGGGGGCACTCAAATTACAGCATTTCGAAACTATGAAGCCAAACCATTCCCAATACCAAAACCCAAAATCACGAATCACACACTCACAAACATACATACACCATACACCACATAACACACACACCATTCCACCCACAGCACACAAACCACACAACCCCCCTGCACCCCCCCATGTGGGGGGCTGCTCCCACAAACACACACACACACACACACACACACACACACACCCTACTTATATATACCAACTCCGAGATCGCACATAATGAAAAAAAAAAACTCACACCATGGCATTCTACTCTTGCTAGCACACAAATACACATCACACATACACAAACACCAACAAATCAAACACTCACACTCATACTTACACCTCCCTACCCTTACCCAGACATACATCGTACAAAAACACAAACGCTCACTCACCTGCAATTTCAGACACCATACCAGCCAAACACTTCACGCAACATACTGGAAATGCATAAGCATGGATTCGAGATATTCAAATTTGCTCTTATGCACTTTTGGCATTCTGTATTTTCAGCTTCATGGTCTCGGAATGCTGAAATTCGAGATTATGAAGTGAAACAATATATATATATATATATATATATATATATATATACATATATATATATATATATATATATATATATATATATATATATATATATATATATATATATATATACACACACACCAACTCTGAGATCTCACTACAGTGGGGAAAAGGGCAAATTTCCTGGTGGTAACCAACTAGCTCCATTCCCTGTGTAAACCATTCGCTAATGTGAATGTTCACTTAAGTGAATGTTCAATGTTTTTGATTCAAAGAACTGAGGTTTGCGGAAGTGAACCTCTGAAGATTAACCACAGACTTGAAGTAAACACCTTCTCATACCTGTGCATGACTCTGCTATCTTTACCTGTAGACAATACCTCTGGAGACACTAAAGCTTTGTGAGATTGTCAGCTGACAGGGAAATTACATAGCGATCGGAGGAAGGATTCACATAAAGAAATTTCTAAACCTCAGATACCTTATAAAATCTGTTTTTTTTAGAAGCAGGAGGCAGAGACTCAGCAGCTTCAGAGGCAGGTGCAAAAGTTTTTAAAAGAACTTCAAGAACAATGGCAACTGTTTAGGAATATCTACTGAAGGATATCTAAAAACCTCTTAACAACAGACATCTGACAGCTCTACCACTTAAAATGTTCCAACATTTTAAGGACAGTATCCCCAAAGGAAAGTTCTTCCATAGGGAAATGAGGGAAAGAATCCTCCTCATCAGAACCCACTGCAAGAGGATGATGAATCTGAAATTAATTATTAAAAGACTCCTCACCAGAGTCTAAATCTTCATCAAAACAGGAATCCCTAGTCCTTTTTAGAAAGGTAGAAGAAGGGATTCCTTTAGGAGAGGGGACTGAGAAACCATGAGGAGGTTTAGTGCCATCAAGGCTTTAAAAAGCCTTGAATAAAGTATTGACATTCTCTCTGGGGGGTCCTTAACAATTGGAGAAATGTGCCTAGCTTTCTGTTTCTTTTTAGCAGGGACATCTGCTCAGACAGATCTTGGGGGATCTGAGCAGTGACGTACCTCAATTAGAGAACATGGGGCTTCTTCCTGAACAAGAATCCCTCCAGGCCCTTCCAAAATCATCAGCCTAGATTCCCCCCTTCTTGACCTCAACAGATGTCAGTTCAGCCCTAGTGGGAGTGCAAAAAGCTTGCTCTATATCTGCCACTGGCAGTGCTGCCATAGCAGAAGAAGGCATCTGAACCAGATTGGCTTTGGTCTCCTCATCAAACACCAGCAACATCTAGTAGGTGTTGGACAGCAGAAGTCTCAAATTTCAATTTCTCTGACTTCTTTTTTAAAGAAGGCTGGATGTCTGGGCAGAAAGATTCCGAGGACATGGTTCCTTAAGCCAGAAGCCTAAGATGCTAATTTTCAAGGCAGACCTATACAGAATTGAGAAAGATGTGCAGGTCTTAGGGATGTAGGTATGCCAAGCAGAACACTTTTTATGATTGTGTTCCATACCTAAGCGGAAAAAAAAGTACTTAACGTGTCTGTCCTTATGGGTAATCTGCCTCCCATAATCACATTTCCCTTTTCTGGATAACATGTACATACACTAAAACAAGGCTAAGAAAAAGGAAGAGTCCCAAACAGGGTACTTACCTGCCCAAAGGCTCAATAGTCAGCAACAAGGAGCACACCCTAGACATTGAAAATGAAACATTCGGACTAGCTGCAAAGAGGTTTTGAGGGTTTGCACTACTACATCACTTATGTACAGTGGATATAAAAAGTGTACACACCCCTGTTAAAATGCCAGGTTTTTGTGATATAAAAAAATGAGACCACAATAAATCATTTCAAAACTTTTCCTACCTTAAATGTGACCTATAACCTATACAATTCAATTGAAAAACAAACAAATCTTTTAGGGGAAAAATATAAAAAATAAAAAATGTACAATAAGCTGATTGCGAAGTGTGCACACCCTTAAACTAATACTTTGTTGAAGCACCTTTTCCTTTAACTACAACATTCAGTCTTCTTGGGTACACACCTTCCATCAATTAAAAAGACTCTGATTAACCCCAATAAAAGTTCAGCTGTCCTAGTAGGATTTTCCTAACATTTACTCAGTTGTCTGCTGCAGCAAAAGCCATGGTTCGCAGAGAACTTACAAAGCATCAAAGGGATCTCATTGTTGAAAGGTATCAGTCAGGAGAAGGGTACAAAACAAATTCCACAGCATTGGATATACCATGGAACACAGTGAAGACAGTCATCAAAAAGTGGAGAAAATATGGGACAACACTGATGTTGCTAAGAACTAGATGTCCCTCCAAAATTGATGAAAAGACAAGATGAAAATTGGTCAGAGAGGCTGCCAAGACACCTATAGCAACACTGAAGGAGCTGCAGGAATTTCTGGCAAATACTGGTTGTGCATTACATGTGACAACAATCTCCCATATTCTCCATATGTCTGGTCTATGGGGTAGGGTTGCAAGGCAGACGTCTTTTCTTACACAGAAAAACATCCAAGCCAGGCTAAAATTTGCAAAACAATAGATAAAGTCTCCCAAAAGCATGTGGGAAAATGTGCTATGGTCTGATGAAACTAAGGTTGAACTTCTTGGCCACAATTCCAAAAGGTACATTTGGTGCAAAAACAACACTTCCTATCACCAAAAGAACACTAACCCCACGGTGAAGCATGGTGGTGGCAGTATCTTGCTTTGGGGTTGCTCTTCTTCAGCTGGAACTAGGGCTATAGTCAAGGTGGAGGGAATTATGAACAGTTCAAAATACCAGTCACTTTTGGCACAAAACCTTCAGGCGTCTGCTAGCAAGCTGAAGATGAAGAAGAATTTCACCTTTCAACATGACAATGACCCCAATTATATATCCAAATTAACAAAAGAATGGCTTCACCAGAAGAAAATTAAAGTTTTGGAATGGTCCAGCCAGAGCCCAGACATAAATCTAATAGAAAATCTGTGTGGTGACCTGAAGAAGGCTGTGCACAAGAGATGCCCTCGCAATCTGACAGATTTGGAGTGCTTTTGCAAAACAGAGTGGGCAAATATTGCCAACTCAAGATGTGCCATGCTGATAGGTTCCTACCCAAGAAGATTGAATGCTGTAATTACATCTAAAAGTGCTTCAACAAAGTATTAGTTTAATGGTGTACACACTTATGCAACCAGCTTATTGTACTTTTTTATTTTTTATATTTTTTTCCCCTAACAGATTTGTTTGTTTTTCAATTGAATTGTACAGGTTAAAGGTCACATTAAAGGTGGGAAAAGTTTTGAAATTATTTATTGTGGTCTCATTTTTTACAGCACAAAACCCTGGCATTTTAACAGGGATGTGTACACTTTTTATATCCACTGTATCTCATGCTTTCTGATGTAGGAAAACATCTGATGCATGATGGATGGAAGGGCCCAAACTTTGGTATACTGGCTGGATATATGTCTACCCTTGGCAGGATATCCCAAGAGTAAGGAATATCCACTGTATCTCATGCTTTCTGATGTAGGAAAACATCTGATGCATGATGGATGGAAGGGCCCAAACTTTGGTATACTGGCTGGATATATGTCTACCCTTGGCAGGATATCCCAAGAGTAAGGAATACTGCAACAGTAACTAAGGAAGGACATCATGTATGCATTTCTTTTCTTTTTTTAACATCTTTATTAACAACACACACTGGATAGTGACATGAGTACACACCCAATAATAAAAGAGAAAAAAATAAACATTTATGTTACACAAATCATACAAATATCATTATTGTTTTAACAATTATACAGTGAAAAGATTCAAGATGGCTGCATGCTGATCAACGGCTTAATTTCAGCTCTCCCAGAGTGAAAACAGAAACTGATAAAAAAGAGTCAGGGAAATCATCAGTTTGGGTAAAATTCAGTTACTGGCTAATATGTAAGCTGACTGGATACCAGCAATGGCTGGAAAGAGTCTTGCAGCTGTTCAGAAAAAGCAGTTGAAGATTCAGCTTTGGTACAAGATATGGCATTCCAGTCATTTAGAGGAAAAAATAAATCAGATGTAATCAGAAGTGCTTAAAAGAAATGAAACACTGAAGGAATATATAAACTCAAGGAACAAAAGGTAGGAAAAAATAAAAGAAGCTTTAACTACTTATTCAGATGTATTAATAAAACTGCAAAAAGCAGCACGCGAGATGAAAAGTCTGACTGAATATGAAGCTGGTTCAAAAATTGCAGCATTAGAAGACAAGGCACAGAGTAAACTTGAGTTTTTCCTGCTCTACCAGAGAAAATGGAAGAAAAATACTGTGTTAATGTTATGAAAGCACAGATAAGCAACTGGACTGGTGGTCCACAGCAGAATGTATTAACTGAAAGGACACATTGAGTATATGCTGGGAATGTCAAGAGACAGATGTGAGATTCATGCTACTGTACCCAGTTGTCTTCAGAATATTTTAAGTGGAGGATCACAGACATTTGTGGATGCAAAACAGGCTAAGGATGAAATAAAAAACGTTTCTCTAACAAAAAAGAGCCAGTAAGCATTAGATGACTCTGCTTCTCAGTCTTCTGGTAATAAAGCTCATAAAGAGACTTTTACAAAACTTTTTCCAATGTTCCAAAGCAAAATGCTTGAGAAACAAAAAAGTACAAGAGCTGACTAGAAGAATCAGGAGTATCTTGGACTTCAACCAGTTTCTGGTGCTGGGAGAGTGAGATGATCTGGATGAAGACCAGCAACACTGAAATTAGTGAATAAATGATAGGCTATAAAGCATCAGTCATTTTACAAAATATGGCTTTACAACAAACAGTGGCTTAAAAAGGCTGGATTTGTGTTGACTTTGCTAAATTGTGGGTGGACTGCAAAGCATATACCACATTTTATGTCTTTAATAGTTAGAAGGAAACAAAAGGGAAAAACGGAATTGTAAGCAAAACAATTTTTGTTCTTATTAGTAGTTATATAAAACAGTTCATGATAAACACTACATTTTACATTGTAAAGCAGCGTTGTAAAGTCTGCAGATAATGTATTTTAAATGTTGGGGGTTTTTTTTTAGTGACTTGTATATGTTAAAAAAACAGTTATTTTTCTTAGCTGTAAGAAATATATGTTTTACAGTATAACAAGATACAAAAGGCTGGACCCTAAGCAAATGCAAGTTTATTTTATTTCTATTTATTTACCCTGACCAGGTTGGTCCCACTAAGTTAGTAGCCTCTTTTCAAGGAAGACCTGAGGTGGTATTTATACTACTAGAGGAAATCTGGCCAGAGCATTGGGGAACTTTCCTTACTCTTTTCGATAGGTGCTATGTAATATTTTACGTCCACCCGAGCTACCCTAGCTCAGGCAGATGGGTTGTCAGTTTAACATCTCATCCGAAGGATGACACACTCGGGAATGCGGTACCAACTCCTCTTGCCATGCTGCACTGCAGTGTCAGTAATCTCCAATGAAAGCCCTTTAGGTGGCCATGGATGCAAGAAAACCTTTACTCTGACTTGCAAGTAGAAATCTGTCACTTTGGGGAGGTGGTCCTGGAGAACACTCAAAGAATGGAGTCCAATTCCTTGCCTGCTGCTATAGAAGAATGTCCCAAGCTTTTTACCATATTAGCAATACTTTCTCATGATAAGTGATGGAGACAGAGTTTGTTAAAAGTAAAACAAAATATTTGTTCCCCAAACTAAAGGCTTGACAGGGCCCTCTTCTCTGAACTCGAAGAAGCATAGCTTTCAGTGGAAAAAGAAGTGGCCAATGAAAGAACAAAGGCTGATAGGCATTGTTGGACTTTGAAGAGCATTAAAGTCTGAATCTATAATAAACACATATTGTGCTTTGTCTGCCTCAAGCTATGTGCCCTTAGAATGGTAAGCATCTAAATGCTCCTACTTCTGCTTTGGTGTCCTTCTCCTAGTACCATTTCTGAGGGGTGATGGCAGCAAGGCCTTGATATTTAAATAGCAGTGGCCTATGATGCTATTAAATTGCAAGGACTGATGGCACTTGGGGACAGTTGCACAGAGGCAAGGTAGAAGAGGCAAGGCCAGTATTCCTATGATCCTATGTTCCTGCTTCATTATCTGATAACCACACTTTCGGCAAATGATGCAGGCACTTTCCTGCATCATCACCACTGATGAAACTGGACAACTGAAGAAGAGAGAAATAAGTGCAGACTCTGCCAGTAAAAACAGCTCTTAACAAAGAAACTGGAATTGCCGTGGCACAAAAGGGGCATGGTGCCAACAAACATGGATTTCTGTACTAGGTACAAGGTAAAACAAGGATATTATTAGTGACTTAGGAATCATTTCAGAAGCCACTGCCAAAGTATCTCTCAGCCCTAGGATTGCTTCCCTTCTGAAATTAACAACAGCAACAGACAGCTCAATAATCCAACAAAAATCAAGGAAAACATTAAAATTAATGCCTACTAACCTGAGTTACAGTTTGTGCTAGAGGATCCAGAATTCTCCAAAGAATGTCCATCTTCTGCTGTTTAAACTCTTCTTCACAGCATACAATGTGAATTACTGTACACTTTCGAGGATTTTCCTATAAGGACATAAACAACAGTTATTTAAATAATTTGTTATTCATCTTGTACCATATACCTGTCTATCCTACTATTAGCTGGGCTCGTCCATCCCAAAAAGATGAGAGAGAAGTACTTCATGAATAAGAATGAAACAGAAGTACTTCATGAATAAGTACTTATAAGGCAAATCTCTGAAATTACTCACATTCACCAGTTAACCATTTTATCTGCTTGGGTTTACTTTCAAATCTACAAATTAATATTTCAAGCACTAGCTACTGTCTTAGAATGTTCACATAACTTCATAAAGAGCACCTATGTGAAAGATTCAAAAGCCTGTCAGACCCTCAATAATATCCTGGGTAGCAGGTATTAATTAAAGGAATAACCACTAGCTGGCTGTTCACCTCATGAATACATTTTCTTCTAATTAATATTTGTGAAACTCAGCTCTTAACTTGTATTAGCACCAGCTTTATGGTTGCACTGATCTTCATGCTGCTGTTTGCACATATGCAGATGCAAGTGTTGCACCACAATGGACCTGCAATAGGTTGCTCTATACTGCATACAAATCTATAAATATGTCAATGCCTAGCTACAGGGTCATGAGGCTGATTTCTTTCTAAAGGCAGTTTAACACCTCAAGAAGCTGGAAACAAAAACAAATTTATTGTGTCTGTGTTGTTTATACCGCATCCTGATGAATATAAACATTTCAGGGTGTCAGGAGTGAAGAAATATTTGTTATGAGAACTTATGTGTCTAGATATACAGAAATATACTTTTCAGTTATAAAACTGGTCCAGATACAACCACTAGGTGTTACAACCTGAGAAGGTGGTGTAGACAAATAAAGCCTGCCTATGATCCAGGTGACCTAGGTTGAATTAGCAGTTCTGGCACATGATGGTGCAGACATGGAAGATGGTCATGCTCATCTTGGGAGGAGATAGTGTTTGGATGCACCTCCCTGGTCACACCCTGTTACAAGTCTGAGATGCATGAGGAGTGTTGTCTTGGAAGGGGCTGGGCTGCAGCTGAGTCACGCACGATGTGATGATATGGGCTAGTGCCAGCATAGCCAGCTGGAGTTCTGTAAAGAATTATGTGTGTCCATTGAATATCAAACTGATTTATACAAGATGCTTGTGTTACAATGTATTAGAACTATATGGCATTTGAAAATCAAAACGCGTTTGTAAAGTTGATAGTGTTAAAAAATGTATCAACAGTGTGTCCTGCTGGACAGAAAAGGAGTACACATGTGAGACTGTATGTATATATGTTAGCAAAAGATACTGGAAAAGAAGGGGTTCAATAGCTAGCATACTTCTTATTTTAAGAAAAATATTGTTAATTGGACCACCTGTTGGGCCATGGAAGTGCTTACCTCACAGCTCAACTGAAGACGACATGTCTGGAAGAAGCCTTTTGTTCAGTAAAAAGAGGAGAAGCCCCAGGCACTGCCATAAACATTAGCAAAATTTTACATATGCATCTTATCACATGCATGATGACATCCTGTCTCAAGCTTCAACGAGGACTAGTGTGAGAACCTAGTCAGGTGACCAGATGAGGTCATTCTGCCAGCCATCTTGGAAAATGTAGACATTACAAACAGAAATCTCTCGGTATTTAATATTCTGTCTTGGGCCTGACAACAAGAAGGACCATTCACTACATCATCTACCTTACTCTATTAAGTAAGTAGGGAATAGTAATTCTCCTAGATTCAGTCAGGAAAATATAGTGAGGCTTACTTTAGATATTGTTTTTCTTTATTTGTCTGAGTCTGTCTGTCAATGTTATTTTCAATATTTCCCGTGATTTGAACTCTGTGGTTTACTATAAATATATATTAAGCATTTCATGTTCTTTTACTATTTATTATTAAATATATTTAAAACATTTATTGTGGCTGGTCCTTTTAAAAAGTCATTAATCTTTGAGAGTGCTTATATTTATTTGGTGACACTGTATGGGCTACTCCTGAAGGCCTAGCTGTCTTGGTCAGATACTACCATTTGTATTAGTATTAATATTACACAATATAATTGGACACCCTTTGTTAAGGGCCTTAGAGTAGCTGATTGTAGAGTGTCTAGTGGCAGTGATAACCGCTTTATAGTCTGGGCAGAAGGGGACACAGCAGGTAAATCTGTGCCAGCCTTTCCCGTCATGTGTGTGTGTGTGTGTGTGTGTGTGTGTGTGTGTGTGTGTGTGTGTGTGTGTGTGTGCCTGTGTGCATGTGTGTGTGCGTGTGTGTGTGTGTGTGTGTGTGTGTGTGTGTGTGTGTGTGTGTGTGTGTGTGTGTGAAAAATCAAATCTCACAGAGTGTGTGTGTGTGTGTGTGTGTGTGTGTGTGTGTGTGTGTGTGTGTGTGTGTGTGTCAGCTACTTGGAGCAGGGACACAAAGCACCGGTTTCAAAGTGAGAGTGCTGGAGGACTTGGTTTGGACATTTGGCTGAGGACTTAACCCTGTAGCTGTAGTGTGGAGCCTTACTGGGGCCCTTGAGGGAGACAAATATAAAGAAATCCAGACCCTGGGCTGACTGTGTTCCCTGTGAGCTCTTAAGGGAGACTGTACTTGATGCAGAGAGCTGCATCTGAAAATACTGTGTGTATCTATTTCTCTGAAACTGAATGTTCCCCACAGCTGTCAGCGGTGAGGATTGAGGATCCTTGATCACTGGCCCAGAGAGAGGTCATTACACTCATAGACATAGATGAAATATCACAGAGCTCCTTGTATGCCAACCCTGGGGATGGGAGAATCACACAAAGGGGGTAGACCTTAAGAAGACCTTTAGAATCAGTATGACATTGCCCCAGGAAGCCTTGATCACCTCACCACCTCCAACCATGGGCTGGAGTTAGCTGTGGTGGGGGGGCTGAGGTGGGTTCTATAGGCCAGGTGGAAGAAGGAGAGGCCAGAGGAGTAGCTGACAGTCAGCTGCGAGGTGGCAACAAAAAACGTTTAGATCCAGAAATATAATTTATTCCTCACCTCAGTGATAGAAAAAAAGTACGTTTCAGTAAGGACTTACCATAACAGAAGATGTCATTCTGAACACTGTTACAACTTTACAATACTATTAGGTTATTGGCCAAATAATCTGAATGCCCAGCCAAGGTACCAAAGTCAAAACCTTCCATAAAGTCATATGTTCCTAAATATGACCTAAGCTCTTGGTTCTAAGGGTACACAAACATGGCACACCTCTAAAAAAGTTAACAGCAACTGAAACATTACTTTGTAACTCACAATTCACACTCAACCCTTAAAAAATACTTTTCAAGAAAGAAAGAAAAAAACAAAATGTAAAGTCCTCTCTCTTGAGATACAACCACTGAAGTCACTTCTCATAGCAAATTATTAGGGATGGTAGTGGATGATAATTTTGAATTCGACCTGCATATACAAAATTGTATAAGAAAAACTCATCAAAAACTAGGGATGCTTTATAAAGACAAAAGCTTTCCTCACTAAAACAACTAAAGCTACACTTACCACTATTTATCTCCTCCCCACACTTCTTTGTGGCACTCCCATCCTTACTAACCTTCAGGCATCGCAAAAATCAAAACTTGAACAATGCTATAACAAAGTTGCTAAATCTGAAGCAAATACCCCTTTCAGAACCCAAAATTGCATCACTAAAAAGCCTAAATTTGTTAGAACTATCCCGTCAACTAACATACACAGCTTATAAAATTATCCAGGATCAATCTGCTTGTCCAGCACTAAATAACATTCTGCACAACTATGTTCCCAGTTGGTTGTTACAATCCAATTATCAAAAATCTCCTCTCTGCCCACAAACCTATCAAATCTGCTGGGCATTATCTGTACTCGTACTATGTTGCTAGGCCTTGAACTCCTTATTTCTATCATTCACGTCAATACCCTCCTCTCCCATATTTCAAAACCTTTCTGAAAGACTTCCTAGCCAAAAGGTGACTCTGGTTCTTCCTCAACACCAGTATAATTATATCCCTGAATGTAAACAAATACTCATTCATGCCTTACATATCCTTATTCTCCCTTCTTCACTCACTTCCTTTGTTCCATTACTTCCCCCACTTTTCTCTCTTAATATACCATAAGCCTGCTTTTCTCTCACTTCATATTGCAATTTCGATTTGTATTATACTGATTTACCTTTAACTTCATTGTCATATAACGTGTATCTATTCTTAACCAATATTTTCATATTATGTCTAATTTGTTACAGTTATTTAAATGTTTTTGTATTATTTCTAAAGACTATGATATTGTTCTTAAAATATTTTGTAATATTTTTCTCCCCAGGACTCTGCTGGAAATGGGCTCCTACCCAGTCGAACTTTACTGGTAATAAAGTGTCCATAAATATATAAATAATAAATAAATGGACATAGCCTGAGATCCTTGGGCTATCCCAAAGCCAGGAGACCTGGATGCACTTGAGGAGAGGAAAAACAAAAAGGTCAGCTAAGATGAGGGAAGGTACAGAATGGCTCCTCAACTGTCCATAAGAAAATAAGTGAACAATACGGTGACAGAAAAAAAGGGGGAAGGAAGGGTGGAAAGTAGTACAGCAACAGCGATCAGTAGGACATATACTGCTATGGTAAGTTCTTACACAGTTGTATTGTGTCCTTCCTTGGATCATTGTTGCAATTTTCCAGTACTATCAGATGATTCTCAAAGCTCAATATTTTGAAAGGATGGATGGATTAAGCACAAGAGAACTGTCAATTAACCCAGAGAGAATAGATCTAGCAAAGGAGGCTCTGGATCTTGAGAAAGCATCTACCCTACATTGTTTCATAAAAGTGTGCATAGATGACCAAGTGGCTATTTCTAGAACAGCCCTGGAATCAATTCCTGAGGAAGCAACTGTGTTAGTGGAGTAGGCTTTAACTGGAGAAGGTAAGGATTTACCATGGTGGACGTAAGAAAAGGAAATGGACTTAGAATTCCAGTTAGCAATAGTTTGTTTAGAGACAGGGTTGCCCAACTTAGCCTTCTGGAAGTAAACAAACAACTGGTCAGTCTTCTGAATGTCCATAGTTTTACCCAAATAAAATCTGAGCTGCCTGTGCACATCCAGGGAATTGTTCTGAGGGGTTGGAAAGAATATTAGAGGACAGATGGCCTGGTTCACAGACAACTCATTTACCACTTTAGGCATAAAGGAAGGACTGCTAATCAGAGAAACCCTGTCCTTTATAAAAATAAGAAAAGGAGGATAGGCCATAAGGGCCTGAAGCTAGAAACACTTCCAAAAGAAGTAAGGGCCACTAGTAGAATGTTTTCCATGCACAGAATTTTAGAGAAGCAGAAGCTGCTGGCTCAAAAGGTGGTGAAAAAAGAAGTTATGTCTTACCATAATGTTCAATCTGTGCTGTTGATCTTCTTGATCTTCTTCCATTCATCACTGATGGGTTCGGTTCTGAGCCCCTAGGAACCGTGTCGGCCTAATACCAAGCTCGCGCACACCAAAAACTCTCGAGCTAAGCTGCTACCCTCAATGCCCTTCTCCCTGTTACATCAGATCAATTTTGCAAGTTAAGTTAATGGTGGAGACGATGTTTTTCAGCCAGACACCCACCATGCTCCACGTAGGAGTGAGCGTTTGGCTGAAAAAGACAAAAGGCAACATGAGCAGGATTTTCCCATACACCCCGGGAGGCCCGGGGCATGGGGTCCCAAACCACAGAGGACAGGGTGGAGGTAGACGAACAAACAATATTAGAGAATATTTTTCAAGATGTTGCAAATTCCTCCGATCAAATCTGCCCCAGCACTGAATTTATGGACCCTGCTGTCCCGCTTAGCACCAATATCACTGCAACCGAACATGCCAACTGCACTATCTTTAGGAGAAATGATTTCACCATTTACAACTTTACAGACCTTGTAGTCAATGACACAGCTTTTAATCTTTTCACCAAAGGATTTCATTTTGTCCCCACCAATAGAGCAAACTTGGCTCAGTTATTAGTTGACCTCAAGTTATTCATCAGAGGACTTAACCTCAAACACTTCTTCAAAGGACAAACTTGGCAACCTACAGGATTGTGTAGGAAAAGCATTTTCAATCCCCCCACGCATCCACTTCTTAGACTGTATGAGGAACTAATTGAACAGGATTTGCGAAACATGTATGGTAACCCCCCGAGACCGCACCTAACCAACTTGAACACTGAACATTTTGAATACATCAACAAATTGTTTGAAGAACATATCAGAATCATGAAACCTGATAAAGGTGGTGGTGTGGTTCTCATGTATGAGTCCGCTTATGAAGCCAGTATGCATCATGTTTTACATGATGACACCCAGTATTGTTTCATTTCTCGGAATGAATACAATATCGCACTTGCAAAAATCAAATCCTCCTTATATGACAACTTATTGCAGGGATTTATAAGTGAAAAACTTTACAATTTTTTGATTGTTAACAAACCAACTATTCCGGTCATCTTTGGAATCCCAAAGACACACAAGGGCATCAGCCCGTTGATTTTTAGACCTATTGTCTCAGGTGCAGGTGGTGCGACTGAACCCATTGCCAAGTTTATTGACTATGTTACTAAACAACACATTCATGCTCTTACTCATGTGTGCAAAGACTCATGGGAATTCTTAAAACTTTTCCCTGTTACCAATTGCCCCCCCCCTCCTCTCTTTTGGTCACCATTGACATCAAAGACCTCTTTTCCAGCATTCCCCACTCGACAGGGTTAGAATGGTTTGCTGATTTTTTCACCAAAGAAACCAACTTGGGCAACAACTTCATCAATTTAATCATTGACATGATGAACATGGTTTTAAACAACAACTACATTTTTTTCAATGGGGAACTATTTAAGCAGTTAAAAGGAGTGGCGATGGGTGCCTCTTGCGCTACCAATTATGCCAACATGGTACTACACAGATGGGAGCAAGAGTATATATTTGGCACGACTTGGGCACAGTTTCTCACCTTTTACTGCAGATACCTTGATGACATCTGCCTCATTTGGAAAGGCACTGAGGACCAGTTATCGGCCTTCCTGCAACACATCAACAACACTACGGAGTTTTTGACCTTCACACACAATATTAGCCATGAAGAATTGCACTACCTTGACGTCACTATTCACAGGGACCCTCAATCTTTGGAATTATATTCCAAAGTTTACAGGAAACCCACTTTCTCTAACTCTCTACTACACTATGAGAGTCAGCATCCGCTTCATCAAAAGAAAGGCATAATAAAGGGACAACTTATAAGAGCATCAAGAATGTGTAGTAGACCTTCGGACTTCTTAGAGGAGATCCAGAATCTACACCGTATGTTCATTGAAAGAGGTTACCCTGTCAACTTGCTCAATTCTCTAACGGATGAAATTCTAACCAAAAGAGACACTTTATACCCTCCACTGCTTGGACGTACACAAGTGCAGATTCCTAACCTCACACAACAACAAAACAAAGAGAAGGATGGCAACTTCATCTACACTTTTTCTGACAACTCCGAACAAATTGAAACCATTGTTTCCAAATACTGGTTTGTTCTGGCCGGAAATGATGACTTCAGGAACATTATTCCAGCCAAACCTAATTTTGTTAGGAAGAGGGGGCAAAACCTCAAAGAAATCTTTGAGAAGAAACTTACAACAACTACTCATAACCTACAACACAACAAAGGCACCTTCAAATGTGGTGCCTGTAAGCAGTGTCCTCTTATCATAAACAAATCTCACATTTACCTAAAATCTAGACACACTCACATCAGATCTCCTGGCCACTTTTCATGTGGAACTAAAGGAGTGGTCTACATTGGGCTCTGCATCACCTGTGGTGCCTTTTATATAGGTAAAACAGAGAGAGAATTCAGGAAAAGGTTGTATGAGCACATTTATGACATCGAAAAGAAAAAGGAAAGTAATGCCTTTTTCAAACATTCACTTACATGTCATAATTACAAACTCTCCTTCATGATTCTTGAGCAAGTGAACCCCAGCACTAGAGGAGGTGATTGGGAATCAACCCTGGAATACAGGGAGCTGATTTGGCAGCTCAGGTTAGATGCAGGTAGGCCTCCGGGGCTAAATGGTACACTTAGCATAGGCTCAGTGTTGAAGCTCAGAAGAGCCAGGCTGTAACATGTTTTTCTACAACATTACCACCTTACACCCCACTTTACACACATTTTACATACATCTCATAACTTACCAATTGGGTGCCATTTACTTGTATTATGATATCATTCTCATATGATTAACAAGAATGTAATACACACATTTTTAGCCTACTCTATATTGCTGATTTTAAATCTATTTGGTTTGTATACAATCCCCATTTTTATTTTTATTTTTACTCATACTTTCATTTACATTTTTAACACTACTTTTTTCTCTTCATTGAACAATTCATGTATGTAATTTCATAATGGTACCAACACGGTACATTAGTTATGCACCATGTTACAAGTAGTGCGGATTCCAAACATTTTTTATGTACACTTGACTGAGTTGTTTATTTATTTGCTCATGACACTTCTAATTGATTTCTTTAATGAGACCCAGCTGCAATCAAGCATGTGATCAACCAAGATTCTTATTTAAACAGTAGCTTCTTTTGAAAGAAACTGTTTTTGACTTGATAAAGCTTGGTATTACCCAAGCGCTTGTCTTATACTGCTGTTTCTCACTTTGTTAACCCTTGGATTTTATCATCTAACAGTCGAATAAAGGAATTGCCTTTTTATCGAATTATTGTCTTCATTTGACGGTCTTGGAGTTTCTTCCTGGTTTTGTGTGATTCACATTTGGTTTTCAAAGGTTTTGCATAGCTGAATGGACATAAGTGGAGTGCCCTCTAATCCGTTATGGAAATTAGAAATTGCTGCTAAATGGACTCGTATGGTAGACGCTGATGCTCCATTTTCAAAGAACTCAGATAGGTATTGAAGGATAACAGAGACCGAAGCTGAGAAGGGATCTAGCATCCATTCTTTAGACCAAAGAGAATACCTTTTCCATTTATCTCTGTAACGTTTTCTGGCGAATGGCTTATGGGAGGCCAGAATGATATTGCGAACAGGTGAGGAAAGGGCTTCTTGTCTGGTGACTAATGGAAGTGGAGAAACCAAGCTGTCAGCTTGAGAGTGGACAGATTTGGAAGAGTCAACCCTTGGGGGTGAGAAATTAAGTCTGGACAAGTGTCCAGGATCCATGGAGGTTGTAACAGATGAGGCCGGAGGAAGGGGAACCACACTTGATGAGGCCAGAATGGGGCAATGAGGAAAATTTTGCATCTCAGCTGAATTGCTTTCTTTAAGTATAGAGGTATCAAGGGAATTAGAGGATAAGCATAGAGGAGACCCATGGGCCAATCGTGAGTCAGAGCATCTCTCGGGAACTCCCCTCTGGGGGAAGAGGGCAAAGCAGCTGTTGCTGTTGTTCGAAGGGGAAGCAAAGAGGTTGCAGCAGGGCTGGCCCCATTGGCTGAAAATTTCTGCCGTCACTTTGGGATTAAGAGACCACACGTGTGGAAGGAAAATGCATCTGCTCAACCTGTCCACAATCATGTTGGAAATCCCTGGGATTTGAGTTGCTATAAGAAAGCGATCGGAAGCTATCACGCTGCCAAATTCTCATGGCCTCTCGACACAGGGGGTAGAATTTGGTTCCTCCTTGTGTGTTGATGTACCAGACTACTGACATATTGTCTGACTGAATTGCAATCGTTCCAGGAAGAAGTGGATCTAATGCCCCCACTAACAGCATCGCTCTTAACTCCAGAACATTGATATGCAGGTTGGCCTCTAAGCTCGACCACGTGCCTTGGACTGTCTTTCCCAGAAAATGGCCCCCTCACATTATCAAGGAAGCATCCGTGGTCACCATGGTGTTGGGTTGACAGGTCTGAAAGAGGCGACACCAAAGTTCTGTGTCTGGCCTAATTCACCAGAGGAGATCTTGCCTGCAAGAGTTGGTTATGAGCACCTGCAAGTTTAGGGGGTGAAGATTTGCAAACCACTGGGACAATAAGAGCCATTGTAATAGTCTCATGTGTAACCTTGCCAGAGGAACTATCGGAATGGCTGCAGCCATGGACCCCAGAGCCTGGAGAACTTCCCTTGCTGACACCTATTTTTGACAGAGTTTCACATGCACTTGCAATCTTAACCTCTGAAGCCTTGAGTCGGTCGAGATACCACGCAGGATCGAGTATCAAAAACTGCCCGTATAAATTCCAGCTGTTGGGTAGGTTCTAAGTTGGATTTCTCCCAGTGTACACTGATGCCTAGGGACTCCGCTAGTGAAAGTGTGGATTGTGTACTGGAGGGCCATAGTCAGAAGATGCTTGGTGGAGGCGGAGAGGAGCCAATCGTCTAAACATGGAAACACCTGGAATCCTTGAAGTCTCAGATGAGCTATCACCACTGCTAGAAATTTCGTGAACACTCTCTGGGGGCCGTTGAGAGATCAAATAGCAGGGCTCGGAACTGGTAATGATTGGCTCCTAGCCAAAAGCGAAGAAGACTTCTGGAGCGTTTGTCCATTTCTATGTGGTAATACGCATCCTGGAGGTCTATCGAGCACATCCAAACATCCTCCCTTAAAACTGGGAGAATGGATTGAATAGTGACAATGCAGAACTTGGTTTGTACAACTGATTTGTTTAAATGGCTGAGATCCAGAATGGGTCTCCAGTCCCCAGTCATTTTGGAACTAAAAAAAATCTTGAGTAAAACAAGGATCTGAACTGGTCTGGACGGACTGGTTGGATGACTCTTTTTGACACAGCTTTCATATCTCTGAAGCCGCTTCTTCCCTTTGATTGGGTGGCACATCAGGAAGGTTTTTTTGTAGGTTTTGGATGTGAGGTAAGAGGGATATAGTAGCTTCTGGAGATTATTCTCTGCACCCATCGATCATTCGTAATAGAGTGCAAGGCAGTTTGGTGCAGAGAAAAATGAGCCCCGACTGCTTCCAGAGGAAAGCAATCCGGTAAAGCTTCAGGAGCATTGATAAGACTGACAAGAGAAGGAATCTCTGGAGTCTTGGTTTTGGGGACCCCCTCTGCCCCTAAAGGGGCATCTTCCACCATTGAAACCCCCTCTGCCTCTGGGGGAATCCTCGCCATGTGCATTACAGAAAGGACCCTGAGATTTCTTGTGCCAGATTTTCCCACTCCCCTGGTTCCTGGAAAAAGAACATTGAGGCTTGGAAAAAACGTAGGCCAACAGCAGACAGAGTCATTCCATCTTGCTCACACCTGGCTAGCGTGTCCTTCACTTTAGAACCAAATAAGGAAGATGGTTCAATAGGGGCATTCAAAAAGGAGAACTTGAAGGAGTCCGCAAGGTCACAGACGTGCATACAGGCATGACGCCTCATAACTATGCCTGCACCCACAGCTCTGGCCACTCCTTCGGTTGCATGTGAGGGCAGCCTCATGGACGAATTGGAAATAGATTCAAGGGTGGCAAGTTGAGAGGCAACCTTGTCCCGTGTCTCATCAGAAAACTGACCCACAAGGGATGCAGAAAGTTCAGTAATCAGATCTCTTTGGAGCCTCGTGAAGTGTGCCAAGTAGTTCAGGGACCTGACAGCAAAGGTCGCTGAAGCAAAGACTCACTTCACCAACTTGTCCACAGTCAGAGACTCCCTGTTGGGTGGGTGAACAGTAGGACTTCCTTCCACTAGGTCCTTTTTAGTGGCCGCTGCCACCACCACAGCGTCATCTGGCAAACCTCTGGACCAGTGTGGACGCTCTTCCGGGGGTGGGGGGGGTCTTATCCAGTCTCCGGGGAATGGCCTCAATAGAGTCAGGGTTCTGCCAAGCACACTGCATGACGAACTGGATAAACCCGTCGGCAGGTGGGGGTCACCCAAGCAGTAGAAGGCCATGAGCGTAAAGCCTGCAGAAACACAGATTCCTCTGAGGAAGGTTTGGAGGGCTTCCAGCCACCCCTCTGTTTTAATATTTCCAGGATGTCTCTGAAAGAGACATCACCCGGGGGTGACCATGGGGACCCCTCCCCATCATTGTAGTCCATGTCTTCCGTCAAAAACTCTTCAAGAGAGTCTATGTGCTTCCTCTTGCACGCCTTCTTCCGAGGAGGTTCTTCAGTGGGGATATCTGAGGAAGACTCAGAAGGATGGGTACCCCGAACTGGGGTTTCCTGAGGCTTCTCCTCCTGGTGTCCCGGGGAGGTGGCTCATGGTAGCCGTAGCTCAGAGGGAGCAGGATGAAGTTCCGATGTCGGAAGAGCGCTTCCAGAAGCAAGCACCCCCTCCATCACCCGAAAAGCAGGCCCGCCCGAAGAGGAGTGGGAGCCCGGAACCGAGAAGGACAACCTCAGAACCGGGGTCACAACCCACTCCGTCAGACCCACTCCCAGGGATGGAGCCTCAAGCAGGATCGGGGCAGACGTTATCCCCAGATCCAAGGGCAGAACCAATAAAACGCTCGGAACTGTGCCCTGGACCGTGGACTCTGCTCCCCCCACCCAACCATAAGTCTGAGGAAGGGAGGGTTCCGTCGGAAATGAAAACCAAAGGGATGGCCTCAAAGCCTCAGTGACAGTCACTGTTGGCACAGAGGAATGGGGTTCCACAAAAGACATCTGAGCAATGGGCTTCGGAACTGACTGGTCCAAAGGAGGAGTATATGCTGGAGTCCTGGGAGAGACAGACCCAAATCCCAGAAGGGGATGAGTCTTTGGACCATTTGGTATCCCTCTGGCCATCAACAACTGATCCAACAGGAGCACCACATCAAGTTCAGATAGACTCCTGGTGGACCTCACAGACACTCCTGAAGGGGAGTCAGGTTGATCCAAAAAGGGGCTATACATTTGACCCAGGAATGGATCCAAGGAGGGGGAGTATTGGGTCCATGGTGTCTGAGCTACTGGCAACGTAGTCTCTAATGTGGAGACAGGTAGCAAAGGAATCAGTGGAGTGGTAAGAGGGCTTGGTGCCGAAGAGGTGCTCAGTGTCAATGTCATTGGTTCCAAAGGAATGGTAAAGGTCGGAACCGTTTTTGGTTTAGTCAAAGGCAAAGTCTGCGCCATAGCTGTAATCGAAGGTAAGGTCAGTGCCATAGCTGTACTGGAAGGCAAGGTTGGTGTCGTAACTGGAGGAGTCGGTGCCGACGTCGAGGATCCAGTAATATCCATGGCTTGTGACATAGTAGCAATCGGAGCAGAGCTCGGGACAGCAGTAGTCAGAGCCGAAGTAGCAAGTCTATGTTCCGAGGAATGTTTGCGGGCCTTATGTTTAGGTGTCTTACTCCTATCACCAGCTGAAGAGGGATCAGAGTGGGGATGTTTCTTGTCCTTCATAGGAGGGGTTGAGACCTCCGACACAGAAAGGACCTCTGAGAAAGGAGAAGCAAGAAGGCCTTTCAAAATCAATTTATTTTTTCTTTCATTCAGCGTCCGCTGACTGAAACATTGGCAAATTTGACAAGGTGGTTTAACAGAGAGATGAGAAATCACCAGACAATAAACGCAGTCGTTGTGAGAGTTGCTGCTAGGGAGTTTACCATTGCAAGAGGTGCAATGCTTAAACCCTGAAGTCCTTTTTCTATCAGACATTTTGCCAAACACACTTATCACAAGTTAACTAGAATATCAAACTCCTAGAAAGAAAGCAGAGAAATGGTATCAAGAGATACCACAAGGGTAAGGACAGGGCGTACCAACGATGGTAAAAAGAATTACCCAAAGGGTAGAGCTAGTTAGGAAAGTTACAAATAACTGTAAAGAAGTGAAGTAGGAAGGAAATTCATTTAGAGGGTGACTAAATAAAAGAAATATATGCTAATATCCAAAAATATCAAGAGAAATACCACTCAACTTGAGAGCTCAGTGAAATGCTGCTATATGGCTGCGCAGCAAACAAGATCTTAGGTAACAGGGAGAAGGGCATTGTGGGTAGCAGCTTGGTTCGAGAGTTTTTGGTGTATGTGAGCTTGGTATTAAGCCGACATGGTTCCGAGAGGCTCGGAACCGAACCCATCAGTGATGAATGGAAAGAAGATTAACAACATCAGATTACATTTTTTCCAAGACAAAATTCAGGTTCCACGAAGGGGGAATAGCTCTTCTAGGTGGGTTCAAATAAAGGACACCCTTACGAAACTGTTCTACCTCAAGTCTAGAAGTAGTGATGGATTTAACATGCAGAGATGGCAGATAAATGTGCCTTAACAGAGGAGTAGGCTAGACTGTCTCTTACTAGCTCACACAAAGAAAGAATAGTAGGAATCCCAGACTAAGTAAGATTCTTCTTGTTAGTATGACACCAGGCAGAAAATCTTTTCCATTTCGATATTTAATACTATCTTAGTGGTAGGTTTTCTCACCTCCTAAAGAAGTTGTAGCACATCTTTGGAAAATTGAGGTTAGAAAATTATCACAATTCTATCATCCATATAGTCAGGCTGAGAGCTAGGAGGTTGGAATGAAGCAAAGAGCCATTGTTTTGTGTGAACAAGTCCACTTTGTAGGATAACTTGTGATAATGACCCCTAGACAGATGACAGAGAAGGGGGAACCAATAATGCCTGGGCTAAAGGGAGTCACCAGCAACATTTCTAGCTTATCTCTTCTAATTGTTAATAGAACATCTACGATGGGTGGGGGGGCATAAAGAAACTTCCATTCCCAAGGAAAAAACACTATCTATCCTCCAGACCTGGGGGCAAGCAGTGCTGGAGAAAACAGCTCGAGTTGTTTGTTCTGAATAGCTACAAGCAGGTCTGTCTGGATAGTACCCCATTTGAGGCCAATGTTGAGGAAGACCTCCCTTTTAACATCCATTTGTGAGGGTCTTCCAAGTATCTGCTTAGAAAACCCACCAGGACATTGTCCTGGGAGGAGTTGTAAACTGCTTGTAAGGACAGGCTTGCTGTTAAGGCCTGTTCCCATGCTAGAAGAGCTAATCTGCATAGCTGATAAATGTAGTCACTCCCTTCCACCAGTTGTTTATATAGCATACGTCTATCAGGTTGTCTGTAAAGATCCTGAGGGGAATGATTCCATGGCAGGAGAAAATTTGCAGAGTTTGAATAAGTGCTCTCATTTATTTCAGATTGCTGTGCCTCCCCCTCTATTTTGGGGTCCACTGCCCAGGGCTCTTAGGTAACCCGTCTATACCCCCCACACTAGGTTTAAAACAATTGTGTGCAGTTTCTGAGAAGGAACCACTGGTTTAAATGGAAGTCCTGGACTGAGCTGTATCTGAGAGATCCACCATTGTAATTCTCTTTTCAAGAAAGGAAGAATTGTGATCTGAGTTGTCCAAAGGGGTGACAATGTTAAGACCACAAAGTACAGGGGGCCAGACCATATGCCTCAAACAGGATCTGCCTGTCCTGTGAGGTTGGATCTGTAAGCCAATTTTGCCTCTGGTGTAGAAGTTCTAAAACCTTGCTAAAATTGAAGTCCTCTGTAGGAGATGGAGGGGACCCTCCCAATCCTCGTAGTCGGTTTCCAAGATGAATTAATCTGTCAGTCAAATGCCTTTTGAACCTCAGGTGTTGGGGAATCTCAACTGTGAACCTGGAAAGTATGGCAGGGTAAAGTCAGAAATTGAACTGTATCTGTGGGTCAAGCCAACACTGGTTGACCAATACAGCCACTCTAAGGGGAAAGACTATAACCCTCCAAATAACCTCGAAGGTCAAACCCACACCTGCCTGATCCAAGGAGCCACCACTGAACACGGACACTGCCTCCTCTGTAGAAGAGGCAAGCTGTTTTGTTGAGTGAAACCCAGAGCCAGACAGACTAGATGGACCTGAGGACAGGATCAATACAGTGGTGTCGAAAACAGATGACTGACACAGAAAACAGCACTGTATATGATGGGTTCAAAGATGGCTCTGAAGTGTCACCACTGATGCGCTAGTCCATAAAGCCACTCAAATCTGAAGACCCTAGAGTTGAGTTAATCGGATCAGAAGACTTCAGAGCTGAAGAAAAGGGTGCACTTGATGCCACAGACACCTGCTATAAATGGGAAGTCTGCTCAGAAACTACCAAATCTGAAGGTTGAACTGAGCAAGGAGTGAACAAAGGTGATGAGGTACCAGCCCATTCCACCCTCAGAGTGAAGGGAAACAGAATAACATCCTTATTAATCTGTGTCATGTTGAAAGCCCTTATCATACGATTGAACTCTAAATCTGAGACATTCCTGGAGGATGTGAACAAAGACTGAAATGGGAGCCAAGAAA
This sequence comes from Protopterus annectens, assembly GCF_019279795.1. Lineage (NCBI taxonomy): Eukaryota > Metazoa > Chordata > Ceratodontiformes > Protopteridae > Protopterus > Protopterus annectens. The sequence continues at coordinate 331,344,966 of NC_056740.1, read as the reverse complement.
GGAACACTGGAAGAGGCACCTCTCATTATGCCTCTAGGAGACTTGTCCTCAATGACGATCATGCTAGAGATACAGATGGAGCCAAAGAAATGGTTGGCTCCCGCCTTAGAATTTTTGAAGGTCCAGCACCAAGGGACTCCTCCAATTTCCACTTCTTCAGATCTTGATCCTTTCTCTTAGAGCTTTCTTGGTCCTTGCTGTGGCTATCTTTGTATTTTCAGGGCTTGCTGCATTGGATTAAGTGGTAGCAACCTCTTAATCACCACTTTGCTTCTCCTCTTTTGACAAGGTGCATTGTCCAAAGGTCTTGCAGACTGAGCAGCTAGCGATGAGGTGTTTTACACCTAAAAAAAACTATGTACTGATTGTATGAATCCTGCAATGGAATTTTGTGACAACAATGGATGCACTTCTTGAAACTTTTCTCTTTGTCCTTATTACCCTCCATAAGTAGCAGTATTGAGACAAACAATGAGAAACAATAACAGAGCAAACAACAGTAACTCAGGTAAACAATGAGAAACAATAATAAAGCAAACAGTGACTTCTATGTACATGTGTGTGTGTGTGCATCTATATTTTATATATATATATATATATATATATATATATATATATATATATATATACAGATACATAGATATAGCTTCTTTAGAACATTTATTTATATATAACTTCCCGACTATATCAATTCATACACTCAAAAATACTTATATTTGCACATAAGAATATATTCTTACATATACACACACACATATATATATATATATATATATATATATATATATATATACACGGGTGTACTTTCGTTCATCAAAATTACATCCTACCGAATTTTGAAAACGCCAACTCCATTTAAGTGAAAGTGCTGTTTAACAAAACCACACTTTCGCGAACTTTGCATCACTGAAGAATGGTTGGCAGTTCCAGGACTGTGTTGACCAGCAGGTGCAGTGTTTTTAAGTTGTCCATTACATTTGTAACGGGAGTTGAAGGTGTACAGCAGTTGGGGTTCGATGGTATAGATCACCGTACAGTGAGGATAAGGAAATGTATTCTTTTCCCCACTGTAGTGCGATCTCAGAGTTAGTATATATATAATTAGCGGGGGTATGGGGGAGGCACAGTCCCCCCCCACACGGGGGGGTCCAGGGGGACTTGCCCCCCTGTAAAAATGTGTTTTTAGTGTATCTGGTCGGTAATTTGGTTTTTTGGTGATGTGGAGTTTGCAAAAGTGTGGTTTCAGTGAACAGCACTTTCGCTTAAAAAGAGTCAGAGTTTTCAGATTTGGTAGGGTGCACTTTCGATAAACTAAAGTAGACCCATATATATATATATATATATATATATATATATATATCACACACATGCACACATACTTATTTACATAAATATATCTAAATATGTGTACATACATATATACATATATATATATATTATATATATATATATATATATATATATACAGGAGCCTTTGGAGGGGGAAGGAGGGTGGGAAGTCATGAATGAAAGAAGATGAACAACACAGCTGGAACGTTATGGTAAGACATAACTTCTTTATCTGACGTTGTTAATATTCTTTCCATTCATCACTGATGGGACAGAATCCCAAGCTACCTTTCGGTCCATGGCCGGCCCTTATGGAAGAACATTCCTGAGTACCATTGAGACAAAGGCAGCTCTCCCTCTGGAGGCCAAGTCCAATTTGTAATGACTGATAAAGGTATGAGGCTTAGCCCAAGTAGCTGCTGCACAGATGTCATCCATGGAAGCCATGGAATGAAATTTTATAGATTTGCCATAGATCTACTGAAGTGAGCTTTAACTTTTGGCATAGGTTCATTATTGAGGGAATAGATGAAACATATGCAGCCATCTTAATAATGTAACCTTGGAAACAGCCTCTCCCATTTTGGGCCCAGAAAAGGAGATGAAAAGCTGTTCAGATTTACGGATAGGTTTGGTCCTGTCCAGGTAAAATCTCAATTGTCTATGTACGTCTAAGGAGTGAAGGTAATACTCTCCTCTATTGGCAAAACTCAGAAAAAACACTGGTAGATCAATGGGCTGGTTAATGGAGAATTCAGAAACAACTTTGGGAAGAAAGGATGGATTCATCCGAAGTAGTACTCTATCTTTATGAAAGACCAGATAGGGCCTCTTGATACACAATGCCTGCAGCTCCGAGACTCTTCTGGCAGAGGTAATGGCTACCAAGAACAAGGATTTCCAAGACAAAAACGTTAGGTCACACTTCGCAGCAGGTTCAAAAGGTTTTTGAGTCAAAGACTGAAGGACTAGAGTGAGGTTCCATGGTTCTACGTGCTGTCTGACAGGAGGCCTGATATGAGAGGTTCCCTTGAGGAAAGCCTTGCAAAAGTGTAAAGAGATAAGAGGAGTGCCATCTACACCATTGTGGAAATTGGAAATTGCTGCTAGGTGTACTCATACTGTAGAGGCAGAGGCTCTATTATCAAAAAACGTAGCCAAGTATTGAAGCACTGCAGTAACTGGAGCTGAATACGTGTCCAGCATATTATCCTTGGACCAGATGAAGAACCTTTTCCATTTATCCTGATATAGTCTTCTGGTGGATGGTTTGTGAGAGACCAGAATGATGTCTCAAACAGGCTATGAGAGACTACCTTGCCTGGCGACTAGTGGAAGTGGAGAAACCAAGCTGTCAGCTTGAGGCTGGACAGATTTTGGTGACTCAACCCTTGGGGGTGAGTAATTAGATCTGGTAGAGGGTCCAGAATCCACAGCGGGTATACTAGGTGAGGCCGAAGTAAGGGGAACCAAACTTGTCAAGGCCAGAATGGGGCTATGAGGATCACCTTGCATCTCAACTGAAGAGCTTTCTTTAGAAATTGTGAGATCAGAGGGATGGGAGGATAAGCGTAAAGAAGTCCTGTGGGCCAATCAGGGATCAGAGCATCACTCTGAGATAGGGTGAAATATCTGCTGCACTTGGTATTTGATGGGGAGGCGAAAAGATCGCAGCAAGAGTAGCCACAGTGGCTGAAAATTGTTGACACCACCTCGGGGTTGAGGGACCACTCGTGAGGCATAAGGATGCATCTGCTCAGTTTGTCTGCAATCAGGTTGGAGCTCCCCGGGATATGCCTTGTTATCAGAAAGCTGTTGGAAGCTATCGCCTACTGCCAAATTCTCATGGCTTCTAGACATAGGGGGTAGGACTTGGTTCCTCCTTGCTTGTTGATATACCAGACCACTGACATATTGTCTGATTGAACTGCAATTGTCCTGGAAGGGAGAGCCGAATGGAAGGCCTGCAATGTTAACAGCACGGCTCTCAGTTCCAGAACATTGATAAGCAGGTGGGGCTCTGAGGTGGACCATGTGCCTTGGACAGTCTTTCCCTGGAAATGGCCCCCTCACCTGATCAGGGAAGCATCCGTGGTCACAATGGCCGTGGGCTGATGAGACTGAAATGGACGACTCCAAAGTTCTACATCTGGCCTCATCCACCAAAGCAGGTCCTGTGTGCAGGAGGTGGTTATTCGAATCTGGTAACCGAGGGGGTGATAGTTTCGGAACCACTGACATAGAAGGAGCCACTGCAGAATCTGTACATGTAGCTTTGCTAGAGGCACTATTGGGATTGACGCTGCCATAGAACCTAGGGCCTGAAGAACTTCCCTTGCAGAGACTGTTGTTTGAGAGAGTATCACCCCGAGTTGAAGCCTCGATCGATGGAATCTGTGAGTTGGAAGTGATACCAGACAGGACTGAGTATTGAACACTGCTCCAATGAACTCTATTTGTTGTGTAGGGATAAGGTTTCCCCCAGTGTATCGTTACTCCCAACAATTTTGCCAGAGAGAGAGTATAATACAGTGCTGTTACCAGAAGATATAGGGTTGGGGCGGTAAGGAGCCAGTCGTCCAGATATGGAAACACCAGGAATCCTTTTAGTCTCATGATAGATGTTACCACTGCCATGCATTTCGTGAACACTCAGGGGGGTTGTAGATAGACCAAACGGCAGGGCACGGAATTGATAATGACTGGCTCCTCGCCGGAAGTAAAGCAGACTCCTGGAGCGTCTGTCCATCTTGATGTGGTAATATGCATCCCGGAGATCTATAGTGCACATCCAATCCCCTTCTCTTAAAAAAGGAAGAATGGACTGAACCGTGACCATCCGGAATTTGGTTTGGGTGACAGACTTGATTAAGCTGCTGAGAAACAAAATGGGTCTCCAGTCCCCTGTCTTTTTTGGCACCAAAAACAATCTCGAGTAAAATCCGGATCCACGCTGGTCTGGTGGGACAGGTTGGATGACTCTTTTTTTGAGACAACTTTATAATCTCTGAAGCTGTTTCTTTCCTTTGAATGGGTCGAATGTCAGGAAGTTTTCTTGGTAAATTTGGCTGACAAGAAAGAGAAATGGTGTAACCTCTGGTGATAATGCTCTGCACCCAATGATTGGTGGTGATAGATTGCCAGGCAGCTTGGTGCAGAGAAAAACAACCCCCGACTGCTTCCAGAGGTAAGCAATCGGGCTGCTCCTCAGGATCACTGATAAGGCTGTCCAGAGAAAGAGTCCCTGAAGCCTTGGTTACGAAGACCTCCTCTGCCTCTATAGGGGCATCTTCCAGAATTGTTACCCCCTCTGTCTCTGGGAGTATCATCACCACGTGCGGCATGGAAAGGACCCTGAGATTTTTTTTGCCACATTTTTCCACTCCTCTGATTCCTGAAGAAAGTACATTGAAGGTTGGAAAAAGTACAGTTCTGTACACTTACCATAAATGTAGATGTTCGAGTGTATTCACTGTTGCAGTCATTACATCTGGGTTATCTGCTTGCAGGTAACCCTCAGTCGGCCTGATTAACAAAGTCTTGGGTCCTGCATCGGTTGCTGTCTCTTCTTCCGTGACGTCAGGTCTTCAGGGGTACAAAACATGCAGCCGACATCATTACATCAGTTTTTCTTGCCCCAGATGTCAGGTGCCCCCCCTAATGGGAAGCAATTAAATCTATAAATATACAAGGTTATACCTCAAACAAAAAAGTAAATACACCAAAAAGCTTTTAAGCATTGAAAAGGAGAAAAGAGGTATAGCCAAACAAAGTCAGGGGGCTGGAGGGAGGGTAACCAGGAATGCAACAGTGAATACACTTGAACATCTACATTTATGGTAAGTGTACACAACTGTACTATGTTCTTCATGTTTCACTACTGCGGTCATTACATTTGGGTAGATTCCCAAAGCTAAGGACGGGAGGAGGAATTTAGATAGCATTAGGACCAGCTATAAGGCCCTGCAAAACTGCAGTGGCAAAGCCAGCTCTGGATTTAGAGAAAACTTGCAAATGGTAATGCTTGGTGAAAGTATGTACAGAACTCCAGGTAGCAGCTTCTAGGATGTCCCTGTTAGGTACGCCTCTGAGAAAGGCTGTAGAGGTAGATGCAGTCCTGGTTGAGTGGGATCTGATCCCCTGTGGGATAGGTTTTCCATGGTGCTTATAGCAGAAGTGAATGCAATGGCCTATCCATTTGGAGAGGGTTCGCTTTGAAATAGCCTTCCCCTCTGTCCCTGCAGCAAATGCCACCAGCAGTTGTTCAGATTTCCTTTGAGGTTAAGACCTGTCCAAGTAGAATCTAAGTTGTCTGTGCACATCTAAGGAGTGCAGTATCCATTCCCCTTTGTTCTGTGGATTAGGAAAGAAGGTTGGCAAATTAATGGACTGATTAAAGGCCATGCTGGATACCACCTTTGGCATGAAAGAGGGATTGGTCCTGAGGGACACCCTGTCCGCATGAAAGATGATGAAAGGCTCCACTGCCATAAGGGCCTGTAATTCAGATACCCTTCTTGCTGAAGTGATGGCTAAAAGGGAAGCTGTTTTCCAAGAAAGGAATTTTAAATCTGCAGTAGCAGTTGGCTCGAAAGGAGGAACGGTGAGTTTCTCCAATACAAAGTTAAGCTCTCAGACTGGAGTTGGAACTCTCCTGGGTGGTCTTAAATTTTTGGCCCTCTGAGGAACTGCTTGAGCAGTGGAAGAGAGAAGAGGGGGGTTTCTGTATTATAATGAGCTGAAATGGCTGAGGTGTGAATTTTTATTGAGGAAAAAGACAGGCCCTTGTGAAGCATCTCATTTAAATATTGTAAAATCTGAGTTAAATTGGGCACTGCTGTGCTCATCCCTTGAGATTGGTTCCAGGCACATAATCTTTTCCATTTTTCAGCATAAGATTTTCTAGTACTAGGCCTCCTTGCCTCTAAAATGATATCCTTCACTGGTTTACTGAGGGATGGTAAAGGAGAGCTTAGGTAATTAGCCAGGCTGCTAGATTCAGTATTTGAAGATGAGGGTGCAGAATCTGGTTCTCCTGCTGAGACAGCAGGGTAGGAGTCTGAGGCAGATGCCATGGAACCAACAGTGATGCACTGCGCAGGAGGGGGTACCAGTGTTGGCGTGGCCAGGCTGGTGCAATCAAAATCATCCTCGGTTTGTCTTGTTTGATCTTTAGTAATACTTTGGAGAGCAGAGGCAGAGGAGGAAAGGCATAAACTGAAGGACAGAGCATCCACTTCCCAAGCTTGTCTGTGGGGAGTCCTTGCACAAAAGTTTTCCAATTGATAGTTCGGGGGGGGGGGCAACAGGTCTATATCTGGGCTCCCCCCACTTGCTTGTCAACATGTTGAAAATCCTTGGTTCCAGTTTCCACTCGTGTGGGTCCATGAGGGTTCTGCTTAGTCCATCTTACAGTGTATTTAGTTTTAGTGGCAGGAATTGAGCATGTTTATTATTTTATTTTATTTTACATTTGTTGACCGGGCTAGTCCAGCTGGATACATGTCCATTTTCAGTGGAGGCCCGAGGAGAAAAGCTCCGCTAACATACTACTAAAAGCTATTCATCTAAGTGGTAATAATAATATTAAAAGCACACACTAAATAATAATAATAAAAAACACACTATGATCATGCAGAAAATAACAAATGACATTGAAGAGGGCTAAAAAAGTAAAGTTAGAGAAAGCAGATGGGTAGTAATTTATGAGACCAGAAAAATAGTATGTAAGAAAAGGAAAAAAAATGCCTATTACACTCAGACATGGTGAATAAATACTCTGGAGAGACAGAGTTACATGTACTTGGTAGCTCAAGGCTGTGTTCCACAATGCCATGGCTAGTCTGCAGACGGGGTAAGAATATGTACCCTCCTGCTTGTTTATGTACCACATAACAGTAGTGTTGTCCATCTTTATCATTAATTGTCCTGGAAGAATGTGGTCCTTGAAGGAGAGCATTCTGTACAGCTAACATTTCTTTATGATTGATGTGAAGGTGCATTTGAATTGGGTTCCATTTGCCCTGAATGCACTTCCCTGCCAGGTGCGCCCCCCCCCATGCATAGTCTGATGCATCTGTTGTTAGTCTGTGGGCGGCAGGGGGTAGTGTGAATGGTAGTCCTTTGTTTTGGTGGCAGGCCTCTGCCCACCAAAAGAACTCTAGGTGTAGACAAGGAATGACAGGCATCATTGCTTCTAGATCCTGAGAATGTTGACACCATAGGCTTTTTAGATACCATTGTAGTTTCCTCATATACACTCTTGCATATGGAATTAGAAGAATGCAGGAGGTCATGAACCCCAAGGCATGTAGTATTTGCCTTGCAGATAGCAGGGTTTTTGTAACCACTTGTTTGAAGTAGGTTGTCAAGTGAATTTGTTTCTCTGGCGTGAGGAAAGCCATCTGGGAAGTTGTATTCAAGATTGCTCCCAGGAATATAATTTGTTGACAGGGTACCAGGTGTGATTTCTTTTCGTTTATGGTGTACCCCAGACAAGTTAGCACCCTCTGTACAAAAGCCAGATGATTCAAAAGTATGTCCTGGTTTTCTGCCTGAATTACACAATCATCCAGGTATTGGTATATTTGAATATTTCTTTGCCTGCAAAATGCAATGACTGGAGCTAGGCACTTTGTGAATATCCTGGGTACAGTAGATAAGCCAAAGGGTAGTGCAGAGAACTATATAACTGCATAGGTATCTTCTGCAATATTCCCTGATTGGGATGTGCAGGTATGCTTCCTTTAAATTTAGTGTTGCCAACCAGGCATCTTTGCTTAGCATAGGAAGGTACTGGTGAAGAGTCAGCATCTTGAATTTTGGAATCAACAAAAAGGTGCTTAGAGTAGGCAGGTCCAGGATAGGATGCCATGAATTGTCTTTTCTGGGTACCAGGAAAAATCTCGAGTAGAAACCTTGCCCCTTTTTCACTTCTGGTACCAACTATGCTTAAGAGAGAGAGTACTTGCTTTTGGGCCTCTGCCCACTGCTTTGGAGGTAGATCCAGCCAACCGCTTGGAGTTGATGACGTGTGGAAGTGAAATCTGTATCCTTGGGACACTATATTTAAAACCCCTTTTTCCTGGGTAATGAGTCCCCAAAGGGGCAGTCAGTTAAGAAGTGCTTGGAAGTTTTAAAAATAAGTCATTGAGACAGTTTACCATAAGGGGACGTTTTATTACTCCCAAATTTGGAAGTGGAGGCCCCCGACTGCTTAGTCCTGTGTGTCCCCTGGGACTGAAGCCTGGGTGCTCTGCTGGATCTGGGTTTGGACTGAGAAGGTCTGGAAGAGGCAGGAAAGGACCAATTCTTAGAAGGCCAATGCCTACTAAATCTTGGAGGTTGTACTTGTAAAAAGTCTTTAACAGCTTGCATAGATTTAGATTTTTCCTCCATCTTTTTAAGAACTTCTTCTGCGTTGTTGCCAAACAGGTGGCCCTGATTTAAGGGAGCATCCAGTAATTTTGCTTTAACATGATCTGGCAAGGATTGCTCCTTAAGCCAAACATGCCTTCTAAGTACAGACCCAGTTACCACAGCCCTGCAAGATGCCTCTAGTGAATCAAAACCACATTGCAATGTATGTTTACCAACTTGTTCAGCAAAATGCATAAAATCCTGTAAATCCTTATTTTCAGCACAATCAGGAATCAACATCATTTTCTGTTTAAGCAATCCAATAATATGCAGCTGATACTTTAACATATGAAACTGGCAATTCAAGGCCCTAATGGCCAAAGTTGCAGTAGTGTATACTTTCTTACCCCATCTATCCAGTGCCCTGGAGTCTCTTTCAGAGGGGTTAGGATTTTTGGCAGTAGTAGCTTTAATGCCCTTGGGTCCCTGTGAAATGGTTTCAGGATCCGCAGCAGGATTTTTGAAAAGGAACTTGTGAGAGTCAGGAACCCTGTAATATCTATTAGGTTTTCTGGAAGCAGGAGGTAAAGAGTCAGGGGCCATGCTAGATTCCGAAAAGGTATCATCAACAATGTCCAGTACAGCAGGTATAGCTAAAGGCCTGTGCTGGGGCAGGAGTAAGAAATCCCTAAGCCTCTTTTTAGAATCAGAGAAATTCTGACTTTCACAACAAAAAAGCTCCCTGAGAGTATGCAAGGTTTCACCAAAAGAGAAATCCTTTGGGGGGGGGAGCAGAGGGAATAGAGTCCTCAGCATCAGAATCCTCATACATAGATAAGGGTAAATCCTGGTCATCAGAGGAAACAGAAATGTCAGAATCCTGGTCAGAAGTATTATAAGCAAACTCAGTCCTAGGTCTCTTAGAGGGGGAAAGTTGGCTTCCCCTGATTAAAATAATAAGATCTTCAGTCATTCTTATCATTTGTTCTTTAGGCATAGAGGCCTGACCATGCAGTCTGGGCATCAGTTTCCTAGCATGTTTTGAGTTTTAGGCCTTGAAGAAGAAGATGGCGCTGGTTTAATATGCAAGTCTGTAGGCCTAAATACACCCTCAGAAGCCGGTGCCTGCACAGCGGCTCTGGCCCCATCCAAGGTAGAGACATCCGCAGGTTCCACAGTTGAAGTATCTTGCGGCATACCGGACTCTGAATGGGCCTCAGTAGAGGCCTGCGAATCTGAAGTAGCGGGTATCAGAGGCTGCGAAAGCACCTCACTGAGTACCGGCGAACTGGGCGGCCTGTCTCTGCCTTTATCTTTGCGTTTCTTCGGAATGTCGTTAGTCAGATGGCTTACCGAAGACATATCAAAAAAAAAAAAAAAAAATTTTGTACACTACATTGTCTGCTCTGTTGCAATTGTTTCTTACTTTCTAAATTGAAATGCTTACCTTCTCTAGCCTGTATCATCTAAAATGTTTACCACCAGTTGTTCTTCCTAAAAGTGTTTGCTCTAACTGTAATGTGAACAGTACTCTGTCTACCACATATTGTATACTATATTTGTAAAATTCTTGTAATTATTGTAATATGGATGTAAATCCTACTGTAACCTTATTTGGAGCTTTTCTCCCCAGGACTCCATTGAAAATGGGTTCATTTGGCCCAATGGACTATCCTGGTAAACCAACTGCAAATAAATAAATAAATAAATAAAATATCAGGATAATTGAACCAAGCACCAAAAAATTTAGAAGCGCAAATATACCGACAATAGATAGTTTGTGGCTTAAATAAGGCACAAAACTGACAGCAAGGTACGTCGTGGTCAGGGCCTAGGCAAGGAATACAGTATGAATGAAAATCTTTATGAGGTATTTGCTTTCCACAAGAAATGCATTTATTTACTTTTACTGACATCGGTTTAGAGCAAGAAAAAGTTTCCCCAACGGGGTACTTAGCTTTTAGTTGAAGACTTCGGTTCTGAAACTTGAAAATGTAAATTTCAGAAATCAGCCAACCGGCACTTGCGAACTTGCTTCTGCTTCAGGCACCGCACGGTAAGAAAGACTGATGTAATGACGTTGGCTGCATGTTTTATACCCCTGACGACCTGATGTCATGGAAGAAGAGACAGCAACTGACGCAGGACCCAAGACTTTGTTAATCAGGCTGACTGAGGGCTACCTGCAAGCAGATAACCCAAATGTAATAACTGCAACAGTGAAACACGAAGAACATCCACAGGGCTATGGCAGGCAGGGTTTTTCCATCTTGCTCGCACCTGGCTAGTGTGTCCTTCACTTTGGTGACAAAAAGGGACGAGGCTTTGATAGGAGCATTTAGAAAGGAAGACCTGAAGGGATCCGCGAGGTCACAAATGCGCATCCAGACATGACGCCACATAACAGTACCCGAACCCGCTGCTCTAGCCACCCCTTCAGTCGCATGTGACAGCAACCTCATGGACGAGTTGGATATTGATCCCAAGGTTGCAAGCTGCAAGGCCACTTTGTCTCTGACCTCGTCAGACAACTGTCCTGCAAGCGTCCCAGGGAGCTCAGAGATCAAGTCCCTCTGGAGCCTCGTAAAATGTGCCAAATAATTCAAGGACCATATAGCAAAGGTCTCTGACGCAAAAACACGCTTCCCAAGTCTGTCCACCGCCTGGGACTCCCTGTTGGGTGGGTGGACAGCCGGACTTTCCTCAGCCAAGTCCTTTTTCATGGCCGCTGCCACCACCATAACATCAACTGGTAACCCTTTGCACCAATGCGGGTTCTCCTCGGGAGGGGAAAGAATTCTGTCTGGTCTCCGAGGGATCACCTCAATGGAATCAGGGTTCTTCCAAGTGTGCTGCACGATGAGCTCGTCAGCAGGCGGAGTCACCCAAGAGGTAGAAGGCTAGGGGCGAAAAGCCTGCAGGAACACGGACTCCTCAGATGAAGGATTGGAGGGCTTCCAGTCACCTCTCTGCTTTAGCATTTCCAGGATGTCTCCAAAGGAGACATCATCAGGATGTGACCTATGGGACCCTTCAGTATCATCGTAATCTGTGTCTACCGTTAAGGACTCCTCGGGTGAGTCCATGTGCTTCCTCTTGCACATCTTCTTTCGAGGGGGCTCCTCAGTGGGGGTCTCTGAGGGGGAATCGGAAGACCGGATACCCTGAACAAGGGTGTACTGTAGCTTCTCTGCCCAGTGTCCCAGGGGGTGGTCTGTGACAGCTGTAGCTCAGGGGGTGAAAACTGGTGTTCTGACATAATAGGAGTGCTGCCAGTACTAAGAGCCCTCTCCATCGCATGGAAGGCAAGCCCAGCTGAAGAGGGATGGGAGCCCGGAACCGAGAAAGACAACCTCGGGACCGGGGTCACACCCCACTCTGACAAACCCGCCCCCAAAGATGGAGCCTCAAGTAGGATTGGCACGGATGTGGCTATCAGCACTGAGGATGGAACCGTGGAGAGAGGTGGCTCCATACCCTGGGCTGACGCGCCCATCCCCAAATCCCCAGATTTAGGAAGGACCAGTTTAGCAGGAACCGAAGACCAAAGGGACAAATTCAGAGCTGGAGTGAGATGCACCATAGGCACCGAGGTGATGGGTTCCAAGAAGGCTTTGGAACCGAGATGGTCGAAGGAGGAGTGTAAGATGGAGTCCATGGATAAGGCAACCCAAGTCCTGCAGGTGGAAGGGTCTTAGAAAGTGAGGGAATCCCCCTGGCTAACAACAGCTGGTCTACAAGACGCACCACGTCATGTTCAGAAAGGCTCCTCGTGGATCTATTGGAGACACCGGATGAGGAGTCAGGACTTCGATGCAGGGGCTATACGCTTGGCCCAGAAATGGATCAACAGAGGGGAAGTATCAGGCCTGTGGTGCAAGGTCTGTCAGCACCGGTGTCTAGTTTCGAGACCGGAAGTAAAGGGGTCAAATCCAGTGAGGTTGGTACAACGCTTGGTGCCGAAGTGGCACTCGGAGCCAAAACGGTCGGTTCCAAAATGGAAACTAATGGTGTAGTTGAAGGCGTGCCCTGAGCCAAAATGGCCACAGGTGCTGAAGTCAAAATAGATGTAGTAAGGTCTATGATCGGTGCCGGAGGCAGGACAAGTGCCGAAATGGGCACCTGTATCAAAGGTTTTGAAATGGTCAGAGCTGAAGAAGATGGAGCCGAAGAGGCTCCGAAGATAACTTTGGGACCTTTGATTTCCCAGGCCTGCTCTGATCACCCAATGGTGAAGAAGGAACAGAGTGGGATCTCTTTTTGTACTTAGGAGGGGTTGAGACCTCCATCGCAGAAATGGCCTCTGACAAGGGAGACTTGAATAACCCTTTCAGAATTAGCTTAATTTTGCACTCATTAAGAGTGCATTGACTGAAACTCTGACAAATATCACATGGAGGATGCACCGAAAGGTGAGACACTCCCAAACAGTATACACAGTCATCATGAGACTCACTGTTGGGTAACTTGCCCTTACATGAAGTACAATGCTTAAAACCTGAAGTACCCTTCTTATCCAACATCTTGATAGAAGAAAACACCACAGGCCAACTGTATAATCCAACTATAATAGAATCAACTCCATTCAAAAAATTCACAAATATAAAAATACACTGGTATGACAGAGAAAAGAAGGGAAACTCCTGAACAGAAGTCAAGCTAATAGGTTAAACAATACCAACTATGGTACTGAAGAAATACCACAAGGGTAAGGGAGGAAAGGCCGTACCAACAATGGTATGTGAAAGTGTACCAACTGTAACAACAGGTAGAGAGGAAAAACCCAAGGTCAGACAGAAGAAAAGACACTAGAAATACCAATCGCTTAATAAAAAATGAAGATATCCAAAATTTTCTATACAAATATCAAAAAAGTTTCACTTAGCTGAGAGCTCGGCTGAAACGCAGCTTTACGGCTACGCGACAAACAAGATCTGAGGTAACAGGGATAAGGGCATTCTGGTTAGAGACTTAGCTTGAGAGTTTTTTTTGGCTGGAGCGAGTTTGGTAAAAAGGCCAACTCGGTTCCAAGGGCTTGGAACCAAACCCATCAGTGATGAATGGAAACAAGATTAACAACATCAGATTTATAATTATAAAGCAAGTGAAATAATACAGAAAACTATCTAAACAGCAAATATGTTGTAAAAAGGCACAATACAGTAACAATGGAACATTAGCATGTAGGAATTAGAAATATTTAACAATACAGGGGGGAGTAGGAAAAGGGAAATGTAGAATTAGAGAGTTAAACTTAAAGGTAAGAAATAGTTAGAATCTTATAGCTAGGTAGTGGGAATAAGCAGATTATAGGTGGCATATATTTAATGGTAGTATTAAAAGTAGAAAGTGACAGAGAAGAGAAAATGTGTTAAGATGGTTGTATTGATGTGTGGACTATGATACTAAACATTAGGGATAACTCGTATGGTGTAACAGTATAACATATACATAAGTATATTTACTACGTGAAACAGTTTTGCTAGATTAAGGAGGCTGCAGATATATATATACATAAATAGATGTAAATGTATCTAAATATATTTAAATATATATTTATGCAGATGAAAATCTAAATAAACCTACATGTGTGTGTGTGTGTATATATATATATATATATATATATATATATGTAGAGAGAGACAGATATGTACATAATATATATATATATATATATATATATATATATATATATATACATACACACACACACACACACACACACATATATATATTAGGTCTTCAATGCAGACATTCTACAGTAATGCAGAAATGATGCAATGGAATAAATAAGTAGCAGGGGTTGTGGGGGATGAAATCCTCCATACTGGCAATGCAAAGGAACTTGCCCCCTGCAAAAACACTGCTTTACTAACTGCATGTTCGAAGGATTAGCCTAAGAGCATGTGCAGTAGCATGTAGATATAGCAGCCAATCTACAATTGCTGGAACAATATATATCAATAAATATATCAACATTATGTGGAATCAAATGATCCCAGTGTTGACTTTTGTTTGGCTAGCACCATGTGGTCAGCACAAACAGATGTGTGACATAAGCACGACAGTTTCCAGGTAGCTGAATATTCCCTTGCTACAGGAATTGTGCAGTCTCAGAGTAGGTATATAAAATTAAGCAGGGGTTGTTGAGGCTTTCCTCCTGCAAAACACTTGTTGGTCTAGCCTGCTCCATGGTAATTCCTACAGTATGTGTAGAATGTGTCAAAATTCTGTATTACAGCATTTGTGCATTGACATCCTGTACATCGACTTTGTGACTGGTCACAAATAATACATCCATTTATATTTAGTCCTAATTCCCACATGCTGAGAAAAAGGGAGGAAAAAAAGATCAAAAGGAAAGGAAGGCAGTTTAAAGAATGAAGCAAAAAATATATATATCCTGACAAAGTAAGAGGTGGAGCACTTATGTTTTCAGGAGCAGATCGTGACCACATATGAATAGTGAGGCAACAAATGAGAAATGAGGGAGCTTCACAACCTATGCATTATGGGAGGGAAAATTTTAAAGGAACTCAAGGTTTGAGCGCTAGTTTTGCTGGATTCACAAGTTGGATCAAATGGGCAGGATGAACAGGATACAGGAATTCAGTGGGTACTACTATAGTTGCCAATGTTAGTAGAAACAGTAAAAGAATGGCAGAGGTTTACTGAAACTGACTCAGAAATTAAGTTGTTGAAAGATGCTAGAATAAAAGATTTGCTTGAACAAAATCCATCCATCCATCTTTAACCCCTTTTCCCATTTTGGCACATGAGGTCGGGGTGTCACTTCCGTAGTGACAGTCATCCCGAGCCAAAGTTTACACCGCCGGGTGGCTAGCCCTGCAGGGGTAGTTCATTCGCACTATTCATTCACTCTCACCAACGGCCAATTTAGAGTGTCCAATCCACCTACTGCATATGTCTTAAGAAAGTGGGAGGAAACCGGAGCACCCGGAGGAAACCCACATGACCACAAAACGGACATGCAGCTTCCATACAGAAGGCACCCCAGCTGAGAATTGAACGAGAGAACCTCTTGCTGTGAGATGGCAACACTAAGAGCTGCATCACCACGGCCATCCCGCACCACCACTTGAGCAAAAATCACTGGCAAAAAAGAAATTCAGTCTTACTTTTTTACTGAGGAAAAATAGTTGTTTCTGGGGCTTCGTGTTCAATGTTCCTAAGCATCTAAGACAAACACAGGATATGTGACACTCACACAGGAATGGTTATGTGCAAACAAAGACCACCAGATGGGCAAATGTATTCATTAACAGCGAAATTAAGGCTGTATTAGTTTGGTGTCCTTTTTGTCTGTGAAATGCTCAGTACTGTAATTCATGTAACATAGTTGTAGAATGTAAAACTGCATACAGAAATAAAGAATCTGCAGCTACTGCAGACTACATGTGCTTACAATAATCACACTGTACATGGCCATTTCTAGAAGGTCTCACAGAAATTCAATGAACCAGAAATCATACCTGCTTGCAATGTAAATGGTTGCCTCTTTCGTTGTAATCTACTCATAAGGAAAAATATACAACAATGGTCTGAAAAAGAACAAGACAAAGATAGTTTTGCTCCTCCAAATGGCACGTATAGGTAACAGCATGGTTCAATTAAGTGAGCAGTAAGATGCCCAAATAATTTTTTCCCCAAATGGTATAACTGAGACACTTTTTATTGCAGTGATCTAACAATGGCAGATTCAGCAGTTGCCAGAGGCACTCATGGGTCACTAACATTGGCAGGAATTAATACTGTCCTCTTTGAGCCATTATAAAGAGATCTGGGTAGAGTGTAAATGGAACATTGCTTGTGAGGAGGTATTCAGATGAATAAAATCAAGTTTTGCAATAAAGTTTTGTCAATGCCATGTGAGCAAGCTTGAAGAGCTGCTGTGGTTAGTTTGCCTGGCTACTAGACTATTCTGTAGCAACATTTACAATACTTTGTGATTCCACAATACAAATAAAAGTGTATTTTTGTGTTGTGCAGCTGCTAAAGTACAATGCTACAACAGTCAGCCAAATGGCAGGACAATACCTGATAAGAGAGTAAATGTGCCAGGGAGACATCAGTCTCAGTCTGTGCAAACAGTTGTGGATGAGGGGTTTGGAATTAGCATAATGGTTAAGGTGTTTGCCTTGCAGATAGAAGGTGCAGGGTTTGATTCTTACATTTGACAGCTCAGATGGTGTAGTGGTACATTCCTCTGACTATAGTGTTCAAGGTCACGGGTTCGACACTTGGGACTGCTGTTTTGGTTTTAGACTCAGCAAGATCCTGACTGCGTCCTGCAGAGTTCTACACCAGCAGAAAGAGAGGGGAGAGACTTTCAGTGAATTAAGTACCTCCATTTTGCTTCTTTTGCTTGTTTCTTGCTTACCGCACTTTATTCTAGCCGTTTATTAAGTCTTGCTAATTATTTCAACTGTATTCTGTTAAGTTTTATTGTTTGCACTGTATTTGCTCATTTTAAGTTAAATTCAACTGTTTTACTATTGTAGGCTACACACTCAAGTGCTTTGGCCATTTTTCTGCTTTAAAATAGTGTTTTTGCAGTTCTAATTGTAGTATTTTTGAAAAAAAAATACTATCTCCTTGCTCGTTTCCCACCTTTCTGTAATTAGAATAGTCCAGATTTCAGATTTGCTGATCTCAGGACTGTATTGAGGTTTCTGTGTTGCCCAGACCTTACTCAGATAGAGGGAAAATTCTCTGCTTATCAGTGGAAGTGGTAAGCTCTGAGCAGCCTATCTGTCGCTAAAGGAGTGGTTTCAGCTCAGAAATTGTATTTTTATTGGCCATTTTGGGCTATTTCTATCCCTTTCACTTTCTGTTTAAAAAAACGTGTTTGAGCAGTTTTTGAGCTTGTTTAACCTCAGCAAGATCCTGACAGCATCCTGCAGAGTTCTACAGTAGCAGAAAGAGAGAGGAGAGACTTTCAGTGATTTAAGTACCTCAGTTTTGCTTCTTTTGCTTGTTTTTTGCTTACCGCACTTTATTCTAGCCATTTATTAAGTTTTGCTACTTATTTCAACTGTATTATGTTAAGTTTTACTGTGTACACTTTATTTACTCGTGTAAAGTTAAATTCAACTGTTTTACTGTTGTCTGCTACACACTCGTGTGTTAAGACATTTTTCTGCTTTAAAATAGTGTTTTTGCAGTTCTAATTGTACTATCTCCTTGCTCATTTCCCAACTTTCTGTACCTAGAATAGTCCGGATTTCAGATTTGCTGATCTCAGAACTGTATTGAGGTTTCTGTGTTGCCCAGACCTTACTGAGACAGAGGGAAGCTTCTCTGCTTATCAGTGGACGTGGTAAGCTCTGAGCAGCCTATCTGTCACTTAAGGAGTGATTTCAGCTCAGAAATTGTATTTTATTGGCCATTTTCGGCTATTTCTATCCCTTTTATCTTTCTGTTTAAAAGAAACATGTTTGCACGACGCACAGCGCCTCTTAGCTAAGGTAAAACCATTACCAGTGCCTTAAAGTCTGCTCTTCAAATTTTCCCTTAGACCTTGTAAACCTTTACCTCTGAGCACTCAAATTAGACCTTAAATCCAGCACTTGCTCAGAATGTCTTGTAACATTTATTGCAGGATCACCCACTGCCACTAGCACTAACTTTCCATAAAGGAAACAAAAAGCTTCAGTACTTAATCTAAGCATTAATAACTCAGTACTTAAAAAGCTGATCACTTTTCCAGGTATGTCCAAAGGTCAGTTTCTAATGCTTTCTCCCATTAACCTGGTGAACCTGGGCATCCTGAGGCAATGCAGCAATTACCTCATGTACACAGACAACCCTCTCCTCCTACCTCCAAACACATCCACTTGTGAGAGATGCAAGTACATAGCCAAACTTGAGGCTTCGCTCTCCAGTCCAAAACTGGGTCAGCCAGTCAGGAGGAGAAGGTCAACACACACATCACATCACTGACAACACATAGCCCCCCCCCTGTTAACACACCACCACTATCACATAGCAACACAAAACACATGACCACTTTTGCGGAGACTCTCTCTAAAAATTTGCACAAACAACAGAGACCTCTGAGGCACAAACACAAGCAACCATCCCATCCAAGCATAACACACAAGACACATAGCCTTCACAACCCGTGTGTCACTCAAGCTAAGCCCCTAAGGCAGAACAATGTACCAAACACATTAGTCATAAGTGACTCAATAGTAAGGCACACTGACGTCCCCCTCACTAGACTGAACAAGGAGAAAGTCATGGGCAGCTGCCTGTCGGGTGCCAGGATTTGCCACAAATGCATGCACTTAGGTCTCTTCACAGCAAGTACAAATATGACTCCATCATCATACATGTTGGTGTGAATGACCTAAGACGTATCTCCCTGGACTACATAAAAGATACATGGAGGTGCTCTCTGATCTTGTAGCCCAGGCAGGTATGACCCTAGCCTTGAGTAGCATCCTACTGTCACCAAGAATGATACCATAGTACAAGCAGAAAATGATTGACTTCAACAACTGGCTAAGTTTCTGCTGTCATTCAAAGGGGATCTGTCTGCTTGGGATGACATGATAGACAGAACTTGATGCTTTGCCAGAAATGGCCTGCATCTGTCACCCCTGGGATTCCGGATACTGGCCAAGGCCCTTGCCACCCTATAGTACCTTTTTTAGGCAATGCCCTGAAGACAAATTTACCACCATAACATCTGCTAGTAAATACAGCCTAAGGGTTATGCTACTCACTGCTAGAAGTCTAAACCTCAAAATGTATTCGCTCGAGTCACTCATCAAACTGGAGAAGATCGATATCTGTGCAGTAACAGTGACCTGGTTCAAGGCTCCTAACAGCACCCCTGCACTACCAGGTAACAATGCATATCACATCTTTCGGCCCCCAAATCTGAACCATAGCCCTAAGGGATGTGATGACTGAACCCACAAAGGCAGAGGTGTAGCCATCTTCATAAAAGATATACGCACCTCCAGACTTGTTGCCTAACATAACGTAGCAGAAATACTTCAGGTACAGTTATCACTGGACAAAAGTGCAATCCATGTTGTAGCCTGCTACAGATCCCCCACAATGTCCCAGGACTCCCACTCTGTATTCCTGGACACTCTGGAAAACATCAAGGTCCATCCTAATACCCTTATTCTGGGAGACTTTAACTACCCCTCCATTAGTTGGAACACCTTCTCCTGCTCCAACTCTTTTGCCCAATGTTTCTTGGAATTCATCAACTCCAGTGCCTTGGACCAACTCATCCTCGGCCCCGCTAGGGGAAACAACATTCTTGACTTAGTCATTACAAACATGGGGGACCACTGCTCTACTCTTTTGATAAACACATCCCTGGTCAAATCTGACCACAAGTTAATCACCATTGATATCCAAATCCCGCCCCCACCCCCAAAAAAGGAAACCACAGTGAAAAACTTCTCCAAAGCTAATTTTGAGCTTCTAAGGATATAAGTGGCAAACTTCACGTCATCCATAGAAATGGGGAATGGGAGTCTTCTTCTTCTTTCGGCTGCTCCCATTAGGGGTCGCCACAGCAGATCATCTGTTTCCATTTCTTCCTGTCCTCTGCATCTTGCTCTGTCACACCAACCACCTGCATGTCCTCTCTCACCACATCCATGAACCTTATCTTAGGCCTTCCTCTTTTCCTGTTATCTGGCAGCTTCATCCTTAGCATCTTTTTCCCAATATACTCTGCATCCCTCCTCAGCACATGTCCAAACCAATGTAATCTTGCCTCTCTGGCTTTGTCTCCAAACCTTCCAACCTGGGCTGACCCTCTAATATACTTTTTCCTAATCCTGCCTACCCTCGTCACACCCAGTGCAAATCTTAACAACTTTAACTCTTTAACTTTAAGAAATGGGGAATGGGAGTATGGCTGCTTAATCATACACCAAGGCACTGTATGAGCACTTACACAATTACATAGATAGGGCCATACCAAACAGAATCAAGACATTCTCCTCTAAAAAAAAGGAAGCCAATTTGGTGGACCCCTGCCATTAACAAACTCTACAACAGAAGGAAAAAACTGCTGCAGAAAAGGGTAAAGTCTGATGAATGGAAAAATTCCCTTGGAAAACTCAGTAAAAAACTGAGATCCCTCATCAAATCCACCAAAGCTAGTTATGAAAGCAAAATTGCTACAGACACTAAGGACAACCACAAGGCATTCTTTAGTTATGTCAAGAATCTGCATAATAATACGCAAATTTGCTCTGAGCTACAGCACAAGGCACCACTCATACTGAATCAACTGATATTGCCAATATCTTGGCAGACAGGTTTAGTGTGAACTTTGCTCCCCCCTCACCCCCCCAAAGGGCCTATCCATACATGAACCAGGGAAAAACCCACAAGTCCCCAAAGGGCCCATCCACATACCTGAGGAATACTAACTCCCTATTATCAGGACTGCACAAGCAGGAAGCCCACTGACTAAAGCTAAGAATACACCTTCCATGGGACCAGATAATATACCGGGTTGTATCCTACACATTCTACAAAAAGAACTGGCACCACACTTGAGTGCCCTGTTCAACTGCAGCCTCAGTTCTGGCTTTGTCTCCACTGAATGGCGCACTGCTAGAGTCATTCCACTCCACAAAGGGGGTGCGACTACTGACCCTGTGAACTACCACCCCATCAGCTTGATGAGCCTGATCTGTAACGCTATGGAACGTATTACAATGGATTTTATAAATAAGGATATAGGGAACCTTCAAACCCTGGACCCCACGCAGTTTGGGTTTGTGAAAGGCAGATCATGTTTGCTCAATCTGATAGACTTCTTCAAAGCTGTCATCAGAGCGGTGGATGAAGGCAAGGCTGTCCACACAGCCTACCTCAATCTAGCCAAAGCCTTTGACACCATCACACACTCTGGAATCATTGATAGGCTCACTAATCTGGGCATTAATCCATACATCACTAGATGGGCTGCCAACTGGCTCACGGACAGAACCCACACGGTGAAAGTAGATGACTCCAAATCTACCGGTCAGTTACAAGTAGAGTCCCACAGGGATCTGTTCTGGGTCCTCTCCTGTTTGGTATTTACTTCTCTGAAGTTCAAGCCAACACCAAGGGACTCTGGTTAACCAAATTTGCAGATGACTGCAAACTGGGAGTTATTACTGATTCTCAAGTTGATGTGGACATCCTTCAAAAAGGCCTAATGGAAACCCATGACTGGTGCCATAACCATGGCCTTAGGCTCAACGCCAAAAAATGCATCATCATTTCCTTCAGGAAAAACACGGTGCCCACAAACTACCATATTGAAGGGAGCCCACTTAACTCTGAAGGTGTTATAAGGGATCTAGGGACACAGGTAGATAGCAATCTCTCCTTTAAAACCACATCGCCACTGTAGTTAGGAAGTCCTTCTACGTGGCACATCTCATCACAAAAGGGTTCTCATCCAGGAAAAAACAAGTCATTATCTCTCTCTCTACTCGGCTCTCATCAGACCCATTATAGAGTACAATGCCCCATTTGGCATGTACTTCACAAGACACCTGCAACAACTGGAAATGCCACAGAAGTTCCTCACAAAGAGGATCTTAGGACTCAAACACATGCCTTATGCAGATAGACTTAAAAAAACGTAAACTTTACTTCGTCTCATATCGCTGACTTAGAGGAGATCTCTGCTTGACATACAGAGCCATGTCTGACTCAGTTCTGCTAGACAACTTTCATCTGAAAAAATACCAATCCCTCCGTGCTACTCATTCCAAAGACCTCCACCTTATCACCACATTAAACAGAACCTGCTGGAGGGACAAGTTCCTAACCCAGAGACTTCCAGTATTCTGGAATAAACTCCACATTCACCTCAAGCACAGCACCTCACTGGCCCTCTTCAAAAGAAATCTTGAGTGGATGAGAAATAGGAAATTCACCCCAGGGATCACTTCAATTGCACTGCTAGATAGGGGCACAGGGAACTAACGTCTGGTAAGCCAGGTGACTGGGAACACTATTGGGCTAGGCCTGCATTAGCTCCAGGGCCATTAGCCTAGTACTTAGCTATGAAACTATGAACCTATATACACAATGTCACCCACATTGCATCTGTTTCCTACACTGCCATCATGACATTTAGGGATTTATGACTGTTTCAGGTTCTGAATAGTGGAAATAGGTTGACTGTCATATTATGGTAATGAACGGTTCTGCTGGATGAGGTGCTCCTGTGTGTGTCTGTGTGGGGACAATGTACAGTTGTACTACAGAGCATGTCTGCATTGTACACAACATCCACATGTGTTTTAGTATCCCTCTAATACATAATGTGTTCTGTACACTGACATGTCATGCAATGGCAATGCTGTTACTCAAATACTGTGTGCCAAGTACATCATCAATACTGTGAAATAAGGCATGTTCATCCAGTTTTCTCTGCATTCAGTCTGCATTTGTATGAGCATAAAATCTGGCAGCCCCTCCACAGTAAACGCTGCGAGTCACATGCCTGTGAATTTCAGACCATATTGCAGACTGATACGGGATGGGTTTTACCATTTCTAGGATGACGAGTAGACATGTGCGCATCTCCTGCATCAATACGTAATGAATGCTGGGGACACTGCTGTAGGAAGGAATGGTCTAATGAGGGGGAAGGGCAGAAACATGGATAAGTTGCCATTTAGTGAGGCAATGTGCGTCTCCATTGCATACTTGCCCTTCAGATAAACCACAGGGAAGAAATTAAGAATCCAGGACACCCTGGAGAATGGTCCTAGCAAAGCCTGTTCTCGGACGAGAAAGGAATCAAACTTGTACTTCTTTGCAAAAGTATGAACACAGAATCAAGTTGGTGCCTCTAGAATACTTCTAAAGTCTACTACCCCCCCCCCCCCTGCAAAAAAAAAAAAAAAGAGAGAAAGCCAAAGCCCTGGTGGAATAGGCCCTAACCCTGCCTAAAAGTGGTTTATGTTGAGAACAGCAAATAAAATAGCATGAGACAACCATCTGGAAATTGTATGCTTTGACACTGGCTCTCCTTTTAAATTTCCTTCAAGGATGCCAGACAGCTGATCAGCTTTCCTAAAGGACTGCATTTTGTCTAGGTAGTACCACAGCTGCCTGTGGGCATCCACAGTGTGCCATGTTCTTTCTACCTCATGTTGGGATTCTGGAAAAAAAGAAAGGAAGATGACTAGACTGTCTCAAGGTAAACTCTGTGACTCCTTTAGGCATAAAATAATGATAAGTTCTCAAAGAAACACTGTCTTTGTGGAAAATGAGTTGTTGTTGACTCACCATAAAGAGCTTGTAATGCAGATATTTTCCTCAAAGAAGACAGAGTATTGAGTAAACCAGTTTTCCATGTTAAAGGAAAACTCCACCTTCTCCTACAGTTTAACTCAACTCTTAGGTTGCTTTCCTCCCTACAATATGATTCCAGTACTGTATAGGTATCTGAAACCTGCTTGTACTTTATAAAACTTTCATTTTGTTATTTTGGTATCAAAGGAAGGGAAAGACCACCCACCTTTTTTAAACTTAATTTCTCACAGGAGCTGCAGAAGAATTTGTCTTCACTTGCATGACATACCACAGACACGGAGAAATGTATAGTCAAGAGCTCAGGCTGATGTAAATAAGACAAAAACTGTTTTCCATGGTCTTTACTGCACAAAGGTTGAGAACTTATACTGATTCACAGCTGCTTCTAATGTAGCTATGCCTTTCAGAGCAAAACAGAGCAATTAAATCAGTCAATGGTTGAAAGGCAGATGTCAACTCTTTTGACAAATTTATATAAGCAGCATTAGAGTATTGAAATGCTAAGTTTTAAACTTTGAATGTTTGTTACACCAACAATCCAAAAACAATCTGCCAAAAGGAGTAGTCCCCACAATACGTCTCCAAAAAATGAAGAATAAAAATAGTCACCACATTTAAGCTTCATCAGGTGTACTGAAGCACTATTAGAACACACCCTATACATCAAAACATCACATGATACACTGTCCACATGACCATAAATATATAAAAAAAAAAAAATATAAAAAAAAATATACAAAAAAACATTTTCAAAAAACATTTATTTAAAATATACATGTATAAAATATCACCTGAAGTCTCTGTCTTGGTCAGGGTGATGAAATACATTGCTACTATCAATATATTATGTAACTCATAAAATCAGTAAACTGTTCATCATTCCCTTCCCACAAAATAAGATGGCTTGAATATAGTATTTTTCTTGTGATTCTTGCAAAGTATCAGCACATTTACCAAAGTGTAGAGGAAGGGCTGTCAATTCATCTTGGACTACAAAAACATACTTTGAACAAAGGCCTGCAATTTAGCAACTGTTTTGGTTGCAGCTGTATAATTCCTTAGTATACTGTAAAACAAGCTCTGAGACACACACAAATGACGGCCATTCAAGAAGTAAAATAAGCATTCCTGTTACAGAAGGTATACAAGATTACAGTGACTGACACTAATCCCATTTTATGTTACGGCATGGGAATACACCACTGCTTCCTTATATCTAGCATGACTCACATAAAGCAGACTTGAAATGGAATATGGGAAAGAGAAAGGCTTGAAGAAAAACAAGATCACCATTTATAGCCATTTTGCAGAAAACATTAAAATTCAGTAAGAAGCACTTACAGTGATTTTGAGAGGTTAAAATAACTTGGAAAAACAGAGTTAGAGTGAAAAAATAGACTTTATTAATCCTAAGGTGGTTTTCCTTTAAGAACCTCAAATCTGCCTGATGAGCTTGTTCAAATGGACAAAACACTAAGTTCTTAAGGACATAATTCAGATCCCAAGGAGTCACCTGTTCTCTAGGTAAACTATTATGTTAACGCCTCTTTTAAAGCTGCTTGGCTTGGAAATAGGAAGAAATGGGGGGATCCAGGGACAGACAAGCAGAAATGGAAGCCAAATGAATTCTGATGGAAGAATAAGAATGGCCAGAGGATACTACCTCACACAAATAATCAAGAACCAGAGGTAGCCAAGCCTTCAAAGGGTCCTGGCTGTGGGGAGGGGCATCAACTAGAAAATCTTTTCCACATATGACTGTCAGGATGGCCGAATGGTCTAAGGTGCCAGAGCCATGGATTAAACTCTTTACTAGACCCAGCCCAATTTGGTTTCATAAATGGCAGCTCATGCCTACTCAACCTGGTGGACTTCTTTGAGAAAGTCACCAAAGAAATGGATGAGGGTAAAATGGTTTATACTGCCTACCTTGACCTGACCAAGGCATTTGACATAATACCCCACTTAGGAATTGTTGATAAATTCAAGAGGTTAGGTATACAACCCTTATCAACTGGTGGATGGCCAGCTGGCTCACAGACAAGAACCTGGAAGTTAGAACTGGGGATCCCACCTCAACAAAGAGGCCTGCCACAAGTGGTGCCTCTCAGGGATCAGTCTTAGGACCACTCCTTTCTGGCATTTACTTCCCTGAAGTCAAGGCTAATGTCAATGGTCTCTGGCTGACTAAATTAGCAGATGATTACAAATTAGGAACTGTCATAAAATTCCTGACCAGTATAAATGGTCTCCAGAAAGGGCTGACACAGACAAAAAAATTGGTATCAGAATCATTAACTAAAACTAAATGCCAATAAATGTATTACAGTACCCTTCAGGAAGTCATCCATCCCAGGTAACTATCATATTGACAGTACAACCGTAAGCGTTGACCAAGTAGTCAAGGACTAGGTATCACACATAGACAATAATCTAGCCTTTGACCATCACGTGTCTTCAGCAGGAAGGAAATCATTCTATGCTGTGTAACCTATCAACAAAGGTATGATATCCAAGCCCAAGGAGGTCACTGTACCACTGTATTTGGCATTCATCAGATATTCATTGAGTACAATACTCCCTTTGGTATGTGCCTAACCAGGCACATCTAACAGCTGGAACATCCATAGAGGTTCCTCACTAAAAGAATACAGAGTATAAGTAAAATGTTCTGTGCAGACCACCTCAAGGCTTTATCCCCATATCCTGTCCCCTACAGGTTGTTGAGGGGAGATCTACGCCTGGCATACAAGGCATTGTCAGACCCCACTCCTTCCAAATCCACAAAACAAACAGCACCAGAATTACCCATTCTAAAGACAAACTTTGCCTGTGATATAAATAGGCTCTGCTAGAGAGACAGATATGTATTTCAGAGACTACCCCTTCTTTGGAATCATTTCCTCATCCACGTGAAGCACAGCTCCTCCCTAAAGCAATTCAAGTGTAACTTGAACAACAGAAAATTCATCCCTGGTTTGGCACCTATGTCTCTAAATGGACACAGACAGTCTGTAAATGTTTCTTTTCTCAAGCCCTTGCTTACACTTATCAAGGGTACCAGAACTAGGGACTGAGCTAGGGGGCTGTGCTGAGGCAAGTTTAAAAATTCCCTGAGTCTCTTTTTGGACTGTGGGTAGTCCTGGCATTCCCAGCAGAAAAGCTCTCTGAGGGTATGCAAGGTTTCACTGAAAGAAAAGTCTTCAGGGGGGGAGGCAGAGGGAATGGAATCTTCTGCATCTGAATCCTCATAGGTAGATAAGGGTATGTCCTGGTAATCAGAGGGGTCAGAGTCATCAGACTCATGATCTTTAGAATCAGAAGGAAAATAAATTCTGTCTTTTAGAGGGGGAAGGCTCAGTTTCCTAGGCGTAGTGCGAACTCTGGGCCTGAGAAATTCGGCAGTTTTAGTCAGAAACAAAGTCGGCGGTTTAATATGAACATTGGAAGGTCTGAATACACCCTCAGAAGCCGGTGCCTGCACAGTGGCTCTGGACCCATCCAAGGTAGAGACATCCGCAGGTTCCATAGTAGAAGAAGCATCTCACGGCATGCCAGACTCCAAATGGGTCTCAGTAGAGGCCTGCGAATCTGTAGAAGCGGGTATCAGGGGCTGCAAAAGCACTTCACTGAGTACTGGCGGACTGGCGACTAGCTTAACGGAAGCATCGTCGGCAGTTTTGGACCTATGTGGTCTGTCTCTGTCTTTATCCTTACTTTTTTTCGGGAGATTGGTAGTTGGATGGCTTATCAAAGCCATTTCAGAAAACGGCGAAAGAAAGCGAAAGAATTTAGTGACAAAAATAGCCCGACGACGAATAGTTCGGGTGTTGAACAGGGCACAAAACTGACAGCGAGAAACGTTGTGGTCTGGGCCTAAACAGGTGATGCAGTAAGAATGAAAATCTCTGTGAGGTATTTGCTTTCCACAGGCAAGACAATTGTTAACTTTTTCTGACATTGGTTAGAGCAAGAAAAAAGGATCCCCAACGGGGTACTTAGCTTTAGAAGACTTCAGGTTTGAAACTCGAATAACGAAAATTTCAGTTTGCGGCCGAATGGCACTTGCGAACTGCTTCTGCTTTGGGCTCCACTCAGCAAGAAAAGCTGATGTGCATCGGCTGCATGTTTTATACCCCTGACGACCTGACGTCATGGAAGAGGCGACAGCATCCGACACAGAAATCCCAAGACTCTGGTATTTGGGCTGATTGAGGGCTACCTGCAGGCAGATAACCCAAGTGTGATGACTGCAACAGTGAAACATGAAGAACATCTGGACATTCTGTGATAATCTGGGCAGTTGAGGAGTACACAGTCAGTGTCTGCCCCTATGAGTGGCTACCTTGCTGTGGTACAGGGGTTTGTCCATAATGTAACATTGGTACGAAATGCCAGTTGGTGTGTGTGCAGCTGTGAGTACCAACCTTGCTGTGGGACAGGGATTTCGTAAAGCAACATTGGTACTAAATGCCAGTTAGTGTACCTGTGAGTAGCTACCTTGCTGTGGTACAGGGGTTTGTCATAATGTAACACTGGTACTAAATGCCAGTCAGTGTATGAGTGCACATGTGAGTGGCTACCTTGCTGTGGTACAAGGCTTTGTCCATAATGTAACATTGGTACTAAATGCCAGTTGGTGTGTGTGCAGCTGTGAGAAGCAACCTTGCTGTGGTACAGGGGTTTCATAAAGTAACATTGTTACTAAATGCCAGTCAGTGTGTGTACCTGTGAGTAGATACCTTGCTGTGGTACAGGGGTTTGTCGTAATGTAACACTGGTACTAAATGCCAGTGTGTACCTTGGCACATCAATTCTTAATGATCTGAATGTAGTGGTACTATAGTGGTTGTTAAATGTTGCTGGATGAGCTTGACAGGGAAGAGTGTGATGGCAATGTGGTCACACTTGAAATTCTCCTGAGTAGGGCCCACAATTTGAAACTTGCTGGGGTCCCCAAAATGCTAGCACCAGCCCTGGCTGTACCATGAAAGCCAGTAAAGGCAGAAAAATGTAACAATGTTTGAAGAAATAATATTCTGAACTTTGAGACAGTGTCAAAAAGACTGAAAAAGAAAAGGTCTCGTACAGGTCTCCAAGTCCCTTCTTTCTTTGCCACCAGAAAAATCCCTGAATAAAACCCTTTACCCGTTTGGCAAGTGGGCACTGGTTCTATGACTCCCTGAGTTAACATCTCCAGAACTGGAAGAAGTAGGGATATTTGGTTTACTGGGCAAGGAGGAATCCCTGAAAAAGAGGGACTCCTACTGCCAGATGTACCCTGTTAGATAACATTTATCTAATTTTTGTCTGAAATGATCTGGTGCCACAAAGAAAGTTGTTGACAGACATAGGGAGAGATTGCTGTGGGGGGAACTGCCCTGATTTTCAACTGGCTTTCCTTTTCTTAAATCCTCTTTGTTGGTACCTTGATGTGTGTGTGTGTGTGTGTGTGTGTGTGTGTGTGTGTGTGTGTGTGTGTGTGTGTGTGTGTGTGTGTGTGTGTGTGTTTTTTAAGAATCTGAGATGGAAGGAAAATATCTGCTTGCCTAAAAAAGGAAGGCTGAAAGGTTTGGATCTTCCCTTGAATCAGCTTTCTGCTCTCAAACCTCTTAAGAATCTCAGCTGCAGAAAGGCCAAACAGAACTTCATTGTCCTGGGGAAATTTAAAATTTCAGTTTTAACATCTTCAGGAAGATTTGGAGACAGTAACCAATCATATCATCTCATGATCAGACAGGAAGCAGCAGCCCTTGAGACAGTATCAGCAGTATCATAAGAACACTTTACAGCATGTTTAATTACACGAGAAGCATATACCAAAGGGTAACATTCAAGGAATTTTTTCATGTCAGAAGAGGGAACAGTTAGCATGTGAACCTGGTACTTTAAAATTCTGAAAGTTAAACTGGCAGAATAATAAGCTTTCTTCCCAAATGTGTTAAAAGCTTTCCCATCCTTGTTACAGGAAATTGGATTAGCATTACCCATTTGTTTAGCAGCAGCCATTTTGGATATGGAAATCACTGCAGGGTCAGTTTAGAGTTAGAAAATAAATATTTGTGAGTCCGAGCAACCTTTTATAACTTATTGTTCTTCCTTGGGACAGAAGGTGGACTGTAAAGTAAATGTCAAGCTCTTGAGAAAAAAATTCTCCAAGGTAGACACAACAGGAGGGACAGCTGCAGGTTGTAGAATATCCAACTATAACATATCAAAAGACATTTGCTGGGCAATAAGAATTTCATTCTGATCCCAATAAAAAAAAACTTTCAATTTAGATGAAGTTTCAGAAAAAAAGATCTTCTAGAGGAATATGTGAAGCAACATATTTCTCAGAATCAGAATCTTCAAACTGTGAAAAAAATCTCAGAGCACAACATTCTCCCTTTAAGTCCTGCAATTCTGACTGAAATTCTGAGTCAGAAAGAGAAGGAACAGTTTTTCTGTTTGTTTTCTGAAGTGGAAGTACAGAAAGAAAAAAAGGAAAAAGTATTTTTTGACCCCCAGAAAGTCTTTCCTATCCATTAAAACAGAAACAGAAGAAGCCAATTTATTTTTGATTTTGTTTTCATTTCCTTGGAAATTCCCTGGAAAAGGATTGTCCCAACACAGGTGCATTATCCCAGTATCCCAGGGCTCAGGCTCCCTTTCCCGGCTATGCAGCACACGTTTACCCACCCCTTACCCAGAGACCAACAAGAGTGGCTCTTCTTTGCCTGTGTGGAGGGCACCCTTAAAGCCACGGTGGATGCATCTATCCACCAGTCCTTAATGGCTGTAGATGTTACACCAGAGGAACCAGAGATAACAACGAGCGGTCTGAGGAACCAAATTCAACCACAAAAGTGTCACCTATCAGTGAGTGAGGCAAAACTGAAGCTGGCCTGACACAAAAGTCTTCCCTACGACTTTTTTCTTAATCCCAGGTGGCTCAAGCGAAGAGACTCTTCAGCACAGTGGACCCAAGGGATGACCTGTCCCGGGAGGCCAAATCCAATTTGTAATGAGTGACAAAGGTATGTGGTCTTGCCCAAGTAGCTGCTGCACAAATAGTATTAGTTGGGAGCCTAGATCTAAAGGCACATGAAGTAGATACTGCCCTTGTAGATTGGCCTTTTACTTTGTTGGGTAATTGTTTGCCAGCAGTCTGATAAGCAAATGAAATGCAATCTGAAAGCCATTTTGAAAGGGTAACCTTAGAAAAAGGCAAGCCCTTATTTTTGTCCGAAAAAGAAACAAATAATTGATCTGATTTTCTAAATTCTGTAGTCCTGTGTAGGTAAAACCTGAGAATTCTGTGAAGGTCTAATTGGTGTAGTCTGTATTCAGATTTATTAGAATGATTCAGAAAAAACACTGGTAGCTCAATAGTAGTGTTAAGATTATGCTCTGAGCATAACTTGGGAAGAAAGGAAGGGTTTATCCTGAGTGAGACTCTATCCTTGTGGAAAACAATGTAAGGGTGTTGAATAGTAAGAGATTGCAGTTCTGAGACTCCCCCAGCAGAAGTTATGGCTACAAAGAATAGTGTTTTCTAAGATAATAATTTCAGATCCGATGAAGAAGAGGGCTCAAAGGGTGCAGAAATTAATGATGTGAGAACTAAGTTTAGGTCCCAGGGTTCTGGTGGTTGTTTGATTGGAGGCCTGAGAAGGAGAACTCCCTTCAAAAAGGTTTTGCACAAAGAGTGGGACATGATGGGATTTCCCATGAAGCCAAAATGGTAATTAGAGATGGCAGCTAACTGAACTCTGACTGTAGCTGCTGCAGCTCCTTCATGAAAAATGGACGCAAAGAGGACAAACTAGATTCTATAGGAGCTGTATAGGGATCTAAGCCTTGGTTTACAGCCCAAAACGAGAATCTTTTCCATTTGCTGGAGTATAGCTTCCTAGTGGAAGGCTTATGGGAAGAAATCAGAATGTGTTTGATTGAAGTTGAGAGGGAAATGCACCTGGCTATTCGTGGAACTGGAGCAGCCATGCTGTAAATTTTAGGGTGTGGATGGTCAGATGGAACTGCCCAGACTGATGAATCAGGAGATCTGAAGATGGTTCCAGAATCCATGGTTCCTCCAAAAGGTAGGGCCACAGGAAGGGAAACCAGACTTGATGAGGCCAGTAAGGAGCAATGAGGATCAGGGTTACTCCTCAATTGTTTTGCTTTCTGTATTACCTTTGGGATGAGAGGAAAAGGTGGGAAGGCATAAAGGAGTCCCCGGGGGACAATCGTGGACTAGAGCATCCCTGGGTGACATCCCCAGATGGGGAATTAGGCAAAGTAGCTGCTGCATTTGGTGTTCAGGTGTGTGGCGAATAGGTCACAGCAAGGTTGGCCCCATCTGTGAAAGATCTCTTTCGCAACATCTGCATTCAGGGACCAATCGTGAGGCATTAGAATTGCTCGACTGAGTTTGTCTGCTATCACATTGGAGTTCCCCAGGATGTGCATTGCTACCAGAAATCGTTGAGTGTCCATTGCCCATTTCCAAACTCTTAAGGCCTCTCGGCAAAGCGGAAAGGTTTGGTTCCCCCTTGCTTGTTTATGTACCACACAACAGACATGTTGTCTGATTAAATCACAATTGTCCCGGTGGGAAGAGAGCTGTGAAGTGCACCACTCTCATCTCCAGAACATTGATGTGAAAGTGGCTCTCGTAGTTTTGCCAAGTTCCTTGGACCGTCATTCCCAGATAATGCCCTCCCCACCCTATCTGGTAAGCGTTCTTGGTCAAAACTGCTTCTCTTGAGGAGGAACAAGTGGACAACCTAAGAGAAGTTGT
Source organism: Protopterus annectens (assembly GCF_019279795.1). NCBI lineage: Eukaryota > Metazoa > Chordata > Ceratodontiformes > Protopteridae > Protopterus > Protopterus annectens. The sequence goes on along the minus strand of NC_056740.1, from coordinate 331,312,163 downwards.
TCTGTATGCAACCACAATGTCAGATCCTTCTTGCAGGTGCTTGTGATAAGAATCTGATGAGACAAGGGAAGATCCTGCATTGACCATTGTGCAAATAGTAGCCACTGAAGTACTCTCATGTGCAGATGGCCTAGAGGAACTAACAGAATGGAGGAATCCATAGTCCCTAGGACTTGAGGGACTACCCTGGCCTGAACTTTGTGACTGTTTAGCAAGGATCTGACTTGGTTGCGTAGTGATTCTACTCTTTATGGTGTTAGTCTTGCTGACAAAGTGGTTGAGTCTATTTCTCAGCCTAAGAATACAATGTGCTGCGAAGGAGATAAGGCTGATTGTTTAGATTGACTGTGGTGCCTAAACTGGTGCACAAGGATAGAGTCTCGTCCCTGGTTCTAATGAGTTGATGCTTGGTGGTAACAGTGAGGAGCCAGTTGTCTAGGTATGGAAACACCTGGAATCCTTGACTTTTGAGGTGAACCATTACCACTGCCATGCATTTGGTGAACACTCTGGGGGCTGTAGTGAGGTCAAAGGGCAGTGTTTGGAACTGAAAATGACTGGCTTCCAGCCGGAAGCATAAGTGTCTTCTGATGCACCTGTCCATTTTGATGTGATAGTATGCATCCTGAGGATATACTGAACACATCCAATTGTCTTTCCAGATAAAAGGAAATATAGACTGCAGAGTGATCATTCGGAACTTCGATTTTTTCACGGCCTTGTTGAGTCTGCTGAGATCTAGAATTGATCTCCAGTCCCGTCTTTTTTGGAACTAAAATGAATCGAGAGTAAGTCCCGGATCCTATTTGCTCTGTGGGGACTACTTGGATGACTCTTTTTTGCAGCAACGAGATGACCTCTGATGTTGCACAGTCTAGTTGAATGGGTGGTATGTCTGGTAGAGACCGGTTTACTGAGGGATCGGAAACAAAGGGGATCAGATAACCTCTGGATATTATGGTCTGTACCCAATGATCTTGTGAAATGTTTAGCCAGGAGCTTGGGTACAGCGATAGATGACCCCCAACTGCCTCCAGAGATGGACAGTCAGCAACCCCTCAGGGGTGATGGAAGAGACGATCAGAGAAGGTTTCTCTATCTCCCTGGTGTTGGGGACCTCCTCTGCCACGAGGATGGTGTTTTCCATTATATCCTCCCCCTCTGCCTCTAGGGGAGGGTTGACCTTGTGCCTGAGGGAAACCTTTTTGGGATTTATGGAACCACATTTTTCCTCCTGTATTACCCTTGGGATAGGGTCCAGGCAGGAGGGAGAAACGGACTCCGACAGCAGATAAGGTTTTCCATTCCTGCTCGCACCTAGTCAAGGTCTTTTTTCACCTGAGGTCCAAAAAGAGATGAACCATCAAATGGGACGTTGGTGAAGGAAGACTTAAAGGATTCCGTGAAGTTACAAAGATGCATCCAAGAATGTCTCCTGAGAGAGATTCCTGCTGCGGCTGCCCTACTCGCTCCGTCCTCTGCATACAATATCAGCCTCATGGAGGAGTTAGCTATCGAAGTAAGGATGGACAGCTGCACAGAAACCTTATCCATGGATCCCGGAGTTACTGAACCCTGAAGGGCATCTCCCAACTCCTTCAGGAGATCCTTCTGAAGTCGAGTGAAATGGGTAAGGTAATTCAGCGATCTTAGAGTAAATGCCGCTGAAGAGAAGGTATGCTTCCCATATCTATCCATCGTCCTGGACTCCTTGTTAGGAGGATGGATAATAGAAGATGTTTCGGACAACTCCTTCTTGGTGGCCGCTGCTATCACCATAGCATCAACCGGAACTCCATTGGTAAGGAAGGACTTATCTTGTGGTGCAGTCATAAATCTGTTTGACCTCCTCGGGATGGGCACCACTGTGTCTGGGGAGGTCCAGGCTTTCCACAATATGACCCTAAGAGCTGGTCATAAGGCGGTGTCACCCAGGAGATGGAAGGTCGGGAACCGAGGGCATCAATATACACTGATTTGTCCTCAGTAGGGTTAGAAGTCCTCCAGTCACCCCTCTGTCTAAGGATTTCTAGGATGTCAGAAAAGGAGACATCCTCAGAGGGGGATCTAGGGAACCCTTCTGATTTCTCCAAATCAGTGTCGGAAGTGACAGACTCAAGTAAGTTAACATGCTTCCTCTTACAAAGTCTCTTCCGAGGGAGCTCTCCAGTGGGATAATCTGGGGAGGTCTTGGAAGAGGGGGCACCTCCAGTGGTGGCTGCTTGGGTCTCTGGTTCCCTATGCTGTGGGGATGGCAGGGGAGAAGAGGTTGCTGCCTGCTGCTGGTGGGACATAGGTTCCAAATTTATGGCTTTTGCAGAGGATAAAACCTTCTCTATTGCTTCAAAAGCCTTTCCCCCACTCCAAAGAAGACCTCCACTCTGAGGAGGCAGATGATCAGCTCTGAGCAAGGGGGAATGGCTCCAAAGCAGATGTGGGAACAGAGCTGATTCGAGCCACGGCACTGAGAGGGAGGGTCGGTTCCGAAGAAAACGCAGGGTGACTATCCCCCACTGAGTCAACTCGAGAGTGTCAGCTCCCAGAACCCTCGGCTCCAGACTGAGCCACTGAGGACAGAGTAATCGGTCTGAGGAAGCAGGGAAGATCCCCGGAACCGATGGATCCAACACCGAAGAACCTGAAGTGATTGGCTCAGAGAGCAAAGCAGTGGTTTGCAAAAGGGTCAGCTCTGAAGCCTTTGGGTCTGGAGGGGTCAATTTCATTGCCAGAGCTGGGTCAGAAAGCAACCTCTTCACCACCCGCTCGATGTCCTCATCAGAGAATGTCCTGGAGGATCGGGTGGAGACAGAAGGAGATCTCCTCCTCTCCAAAATAGGAGATCTCAAAGTAGGTGAGACAGGGTCAATGGCAGGTAATTGCCTCGGTACCAAAGGCTGCCTTGGCACCGAAGAGACCGATGGTACCGATAGAGAAGAAGCTGAATCGGAGCCAGAACTCCTTGGCTCCGACGCTTTGGACTTTTTCGACGGGTCTGAAACTGGAGCCGAAGATTTACATTTAGAAGGCTTAGGAGCTGTCTGACCAAGTTCCAGCTGTTCCTAGAAGGAACTAGTCATAAGACCCCTATCAATCAGTTTACATTTTATCTTGTTCACGACCCTGGTACAGAAGGCATAGCAAAAGGTACACGGCCCTTGCAAGTGGGCTTCACCTAAGCAGTACACACAACTAGTGTGACTGCCTGTCAAAAGACATCTTTTGTGAACATTTATCACATTTTTTAAACCCCGTAGGGCGATGGTCCTTATGTTCTCTGTCCTTTTACTTAGACATGCTAACAGGAACAAACTATTATCTAGCTAGAAAGAAGACAACAATACTAACTATACTAAAAATACTATCTACTGAGGTAACAATACCAACAAGAACAGTAAAGATAGAAAGGAAGATTCTATTGTTTATTATAAAAATTTTTTTTTTTTTTTTAAGAAACACACAGGGAGGAAAGGCCCTCTAACGTAAATGGGCAACTACGGCCCTCTAACTGAAACAGGCCGTACAATCCTATGAGGGGGGGGGATACAGGTCAAATACTCAGAACAATCACAAAAAAAGCTATAAACTACAAAGATGTAAAGATGAAGAAAAAAAAAGTGGAGAAAGGAGAAGATTTAGTAAATAAATCTTCTATTTAGCCAATGAGCCAGTAAGGAGACAACCTCGAAGCTTTTGCGGCGAACGAGATCTGGGGAATTGCCATTAGGCACCATGGGATATGGGTTAGCCTTGAGCCAGTAAAAGCTCTCGAGCTTTACTATCGGCCGAGTCAGAGCCGAATATCGGCTCCGAAGCCATCCAGCAAGAATTAATTACGGCAAGATACGACTACATAACATCAGATTTTACACAAAATGTTACCACTACAATTCATTTTAATAAAAACCTTCAGACTAAGATGACAGTCCATACAAAATATGTTTCCTATCCCAAATAATACAAAAAATTCACAGAGAAAAACACTACATTTCCTCAAAAAAAATACAATAAAGGAAGGTTCCCCCAAAGGGAAAATATAAGTCCTGCCTTGAAGGATTGCTAGCCAGATGTCAGATCCCCTAAGACTGCAAATGGAGTGCACTTCGCCAGTAAGAAATCCCTGAAGCTTTTGGCACTCCAACTGCCTTTTATAGGGAGTTCTGCTCAAGCTCCTGACAGTTACATGTGGAAGATGCCTTCAAGCTTTGAAAAGCTGTTGGGAGTTGGTTGTATCCTTGGCAGGATACAGCCAAAACAGCTCAAGCTATTACAACAGTGATCTAATGCTGACTATTGGATCCCATACAACCCTATAAGAAAGGCACACATTGTCTATTTTGAGTCTACATAAAATAGAACATAGGGGTAAAGCCTACAGTTGTTCTTGGTAGTTCAGATCTTTTAAGCCCCTGATCTTTTTAGTTACAAACCTGTGGAGTCTTTCCAATTGCCTGATATGCTAAGTAAGCTACAACCCAAAGATGACATTGCACTTGATGATGGATCTAATCAGTGTGAAGTACAGGGAGGTGAGGACTTCTTTTATTCTGGAAGAAATGGTGAGGACTTCTTTTATTCTGGAAGAAATGTCTTTATTCCTAATCACTGTTGCAACATGATGGTCAAATGTGAGGGAGCTGTCCACCCAAGCATCTAAGTCTATTGTGACCTTTTCATTTTCAAGTGGTGTGTTGCTCATGCTATCGGCTGGAGCTTGGGGGTGTACCACTATGTTACACTGTTTTGTGCTGAGTTTGACCCAATGTTTAGTACACCATTCATTAATCAGTGTAAGCTCCTGCTGAAGTACCTGTATGACAGCACAGATCTGAAGACTCCCAACTAACTTTGTTAACAAGAGATTCTCATTTGAAAAGTGGAGGTCTGAGAGAAGTAAACAGCAAATAGCAGAGTGTCCAGTACATATCTCTGAGGGAAAACCATTAGTCACTTTCATGATCTTGGAGGAAAACCCCTTATTCTTACTGTGTAAGCCCTGTCTCTAAGCCAGTTGGTTATCCACCTAACCACATACAGATCAATTTGGAGCTATTTGCATGTGGTACGATACTACATGCTTTCTTAGCAAGGTCAAGGTAAACTGTAGACAGCTTGCCCACAGTCTATGGCCTGAGTAACCTTCTCAAAGAAGTTCATAATATTCATTAGACAAAGCCAAATTGCTGAGGGTTGGCTCTGATGAAATTTTTGATATAGTTAATTAGGTCAATTATGATATGTTCCATGATCTTGGATTCGATATTGGTAGTTGTTGTTGTGTCTTTCGGCTTTTCCCGGTTAGGGTTCGCCACAGCAGAACTCTGGTCCGCTAATGATTGGCAGTTGATTTTTATGTACCGGCTTGCCAGGCCTGACGCACAACCTTCAACGAAGGTACGCCCATTCACGCATGTCTCCACGCAGAAGATGCTCTAGCTGAGAATCGAACCAGACAGTGTCTTATTGTGAGCCAACAACACTACCGCAGCACCACCACCGCGGGTGTTCGATATTGGTAGTACCATTATGAATAAACTCTGCATAATGCTGGGTGTTATTTCTTATTTTTCTGACATAATTAAAGCAGGATTTGAAGTTATCTTTGGCTTCTGTGGCTAGTCTGAGTTCATCGGAGGCCTTCATTTTTCTGATGTTCATTTTTAGTTTCCTATATAGCTGTGTGATGTTCTCCTTAATTTGGGTTTTTTCTTTGTTATGGTATGTAGGTTTAAGTTTCTTACTAAAGCAGGTATGTTGCTTATGGGTGCAAATCCATTTTTCTACACTAAGAATCACAGTGTCTGTGAGGACAGCAATGCTTGGACTGCTCTGCAGCATGTGTCAATGGCTGCAACTGAAACAAGTGCTCACAGTGTTGAGATTCACTGACATCTATACCAATAAATGAGGTACAAACAGTGCCTGACATGCCACCATTAACCATCAGATTGCAGACGATTCACCTGCAGCCAAACAGAGACTCTAAGAGACTTTGTTGTACTTTGTTACCATAAGTGAAATCATGCAAGATATATGACATGCTCATTTCTTTGGTTACATTATATGTATTTTCGACTATATTAGCTAAATGGAATTTTTAGCAACCTAGTGAGAGCACATTAGGGAACATCACATACATAAGATTCATGAATCCTTAATTTATTTCTCTACATGGAGAAAAGAAAAATGTGGTGATGTGCATTTTCAGCCTAGTTAGCCTAGGTTAAACATGGTAATTTTTTACCGTGCCAATACATTTTGGAGGGGGACAGTTTTTCTTTGGAAAACAATAGCAAAATAAAGCCAAATCAGAAATATTACTGTGGTAGTAAGGGTGTAGTTTATGTAGCATTGTGCTAGTCTTGTGCCTATTTTTATATAGGCAAAACTAAATGGACATTGAGATCTAGAATATACCAACACTACTATGACATTCAGAAGAACGATGAAAGGAATGCCCTGTGCAAACACATTAAGTGCCACAGTACTCATTTATTTAAATTTTTTGTCAATGATCATGTTAATCTGGGTCAAAGGGAAGGGCCCTCGGATGCTTTCCTTGAGTATAAAGAGCTCAAATGGCAACTGAAATGTAATGCCACTGTATTTCCTGGGTTAAATGAAATGGTCTTGATCAATAGTTTTCTTAAATTAAAGGCAACTTATGCCATTTGAAAGTTTAACATACTATGTTTTCAAAGTAAAACTGCTGCTCTGGTTTTACTGTATTTTATCAGCCTTAAAGAAATAGAAAAACTATGCAATATGTGTTAATATTTTAACATTTATATATATGTACATACATTTATAAATCACATTTATATGTTTTAGCAAGTATGTATTTTACTTGCAATGTCTTGTTACTTTAAATGTCTTGATCGGTTAATTATTTAATTATTTTCATCTGGATCATATGGTTTTCGGAATGGTATTAATAACCTTATTTCTGGTAATATGGTATTCTGACTAAGTTCATTTTATTTGGACGAAAGCGCTTAATCTGTGATTTAATAAACTGTGTGAAGATATCTGTTCCAAACTTCAGAAGCACCTTCTACACTCCCAAACTGTTACACAACTCCAAATGATCTGATGAAAAAGAGAGGGGCGTTACCCTCTTCAGAGCTTTCATGATATGTGAGAGAGGGGACCTAGAGCCCTTAAAAAGTCATTGTTGTGAAGAAAAAAATATATAGATATATATGTTCTCAACCCGGCAACAAAAACATACAAAAATAAGGGGAGTGAAGAGAGGGAGCAGCTACTGTTGCAGTGATCAGTCAAACATCCACTGTTACATCAAGTTTCCTTAGACTACTCTACCATGCTCATCATTATGATAACTGCTGCAGTAGCCTTAGTTATATGGGTAGATTACCTTAACTAACTACATTTGGGAGGTAAGAGAAGAGTCCAGCAACCCTGGAGAATGGTCCTAGCAAAGCCTTTCATAGACCTGATACGGTCCTAGCAAAGCCATTCATAGACCTGATACAGTCCTAGCGAAGCCTTTCATAGACCTGAAAAAGGTATCTAGTTTAAAGTGATTTATAAATGTATGTGTGGAGGACTATGTTGCTCCTTCTAGAATCCAACTCTTTCAAAAAAAAATTTTCTGGATTCTAGAAGGAGCAACATAGTCCTCCACACAAATTTCACAGATGAAGCCAGCAGGAGTGCTAGTTCCTGTCTTGGCACCAACTAGAATTTTTTCCATTTACTAATATATGATTTTCTAGTAACAGGTTCTCTTGCCTCCTTTAATACCAGCTGCATGTCCTCAGAAAATGGGTGCTTAGATATCAAGATTTTATCATCTAGACAGTTTGTTGCAGATGTCTGGGGTCAGAATGTATCAAACATCTCTTGTCCTGTGTAAGTAGATCCAGTCTGTGAGGAAGTTTGTGGTAATTGCCCTTCACCTCTTCCAAAAGAAGGGAAATCGCTGTTGCCTATGCCAAAAGGGAATCACCACAGTGATCTTTGGGGAGTGCTTCTGAATCTTCAAAATGGTCCTGGATATTAGTGGAAAGGGTGGAAAGGCATACAAGAACATTTATGTCATCTGTCTCTCAGGCCTTCTTTCATTGAGTCCTAAAGCAGATTTTGCCAACTGACTGCTGTGTGTGGAGGCAGAAAAAACTTGCTGAGGTGTTCCCAACAGCTGGATCAGTTTCTGGAAGAAACTCTGATTCAGTTTCCATTTGTGAGTGCCTGTCCTCTGACTGGATACAAGATGCCTGCAGAATGAGATTGTGCTGTAATGTTATAACCCGAGACTACCACACATAGTCTGGGTCACCACCCTGGTTGTTTATGTACCACATGACTGTGATGCTGTCTGTAACCACTTGTAAAGGTCATGGGGACCATAAATGACTGACAGAATTGTGAGCATTTATGACTGCCAGCATCTCTTTTATGTTTATATTTTGGTCTGTATTTTGAGTTCCAAAGATCTTGCAATTTTATCTCCAGAGACACTGCTGCCCAAACAAAAGTCTGAAGGATCTGTTGTTACAGACTGTGTTGGATCTGAAGGGGAAATGGGAGACCTAGATTCAGATAAAATTGGTCTCTCACCCAAAGAACTTCCTTTCTCACAGACCTCAAAACTGGAATCTGGAATGTCATGGGGTATTGATGCTGGGACCATATTGATTTTAGGTATCACTGAATTTTTCTCATGTGAAGTCTTGCTAAATGAATCTTGAGAATCATAGATACCATATGACCAAGATATCCCCAAGAAATTTTCTTGCTGAGACTTTTTGCCTGACTGGAAAATACAGGAATATATCTAGATATATATCTACTTTTCTCTGTGGCAGAAAAGCTCTTTGAACTGAGGAACCTAGGCAACACCCTAGGAAAACAATCCTGTGAGAAGATGTTCTCCTTAACCTCCAGTCTATGAAGGAGATCACTCACCCAAGTAAAAGATTCATAACAATACTGAAAAAGGCTCTGCAAAGATAAGCAAGTTGTCTAAATAAGGAAAATGTGACTACCTTGTGGTCAGCAGTGGGCTATTACTGGAGCATGAGACTTTGTAAATACCCTTGGAGCAATAGATGACCCAAATAGTAGTGCAGAGAACTGAAAATGTGATCTAGACACAGAAAACGGTAAGAAACATCTGAACTCTGGAGCTTTAGGAATTTAATGCTAAGCATCTTTTAAATTTAAGGTGTAAAAAAACTTAAATGGGGAATGAGACGTAACAGGCTATGAAGAGATAACAAAATAGTTTAAAAAGGAAAGATCTAGTACTGGTCTCCATGAGGCTTCTTTCTTTGGCACCAGGAACATTCCTGAATAAGAAGCTTCTCCTGAGGATGAGGTACTGTTCCTATCAACTCCTGAGTCAACAGATGCTGAATGACAGGGTATAAATGAAGTTTGATTTGGTGAGTGAGGAGGAAACCCTTGAAACACAGAAAGTGATTTCCACTGCTATCAGTATATCCATGACGAATCACTTTCAGAAATCATTTGTCTGATATCTGCTGCCAAAGAGACAAATGGAGTTCCAGATTTTTGGGAAGGATTAAAAGCCTGACAGGTTGGGGGAGAATCTTTGAAGACAGTCACTCAGACTACTTAGACTGTCCTTTATTCTGGTAGGCTCCTCCTTTCTTCTTAGAACCTCACTGCCATTACATTTTAAAAGTTTGCATACCAGCAGTTTACTGTGTGCCAGCTTATATTGCTTTTTTGTGAAAAGTTGTAGAGGTAGTATTAAACCATTTGACAAATGTGGAGAAGGAGAGATGAAAATCTGTGAAATTCCCTGAATCAGCACATCTCACACTTTAGGAGCCTCTGCAGAATATGTTCCAAAGATGACCTCTCTGTCTACAGCTTTAATATCCTCAGGAAGGTTCTGAGAATGCAATCAAGCAAATTGTGTAATAACTCCAGTAGCTGCAGCCATGGAAGTGGCAATAGCTGACTCATAAGCATATATGTAAGACTGGGTAGCTACTTGAGACATGGAAGCAATAGGATTACAAAAAATATCTTTTCTCCCCTCAGATGAGGAAAAATATGCTAAAATGTTCATCATACTCTCAAGAGAGGCAAGTATTAACTTTAACATATCAGCTTGGCAACTGAGAATTCCAAAAATAAATGTTGCAGAAAATACAGCTTTTTCCCAGCTGTATCAAAAGCTTTCACATCCTTATCAGATGAGGATGGAATGGCATTAATCAGATATTTAGTCAGCAGCTGGATTTATCATCTAAAATACTGCAGAGACTGATCCGGAATTAGAATGATCTGTGGTTAGAATATAAACTCTTAGAAAATTCAGGAACTTTATACAATCAGTTTTCTTGGGGGTAGGAACTTGGCTGTCAGGCAAGTTACAGACTGTAATAAGTACACTGTCCAATGCTAGAAGAATAAAACTGGAAGAGTTTCAAGAAATTTCAGTTAAAGTAAATTATATTATTTCCTGAGACACAGTGGAAGATCATTATGTTCACACTAAAACCGATTCATTCTCAGAATTGTTTCAGAAAAAGAAAATACTTCCAAAGGACTGTCAGAACCAAACTTTTCTCAGAATCAGAAACTTGAGGAAAAAAAAAACAGAAGTTGTCCTTTCACAATCACTTTGTGGTTTAAAATACTGAACCCCCTAAAACAATCCAGTTCTGTTGTTTTTGGTAAAAAAAAAAGGGAGGGGTCAAGAGCCTGAACTAAACCATGAGCCGAGCCCCGATAAATCACTCCTGTCCAAAGTAACTGACAGGGAGAAGACTTAAGCCTAGTTTTCTGCTTTTTTAAGCAATTTCAGAATAAGAAAACATACTTTTGACAGTAAAATCTGCCTAGGGATGGACATTTCAGTCTGGCAAGGCAGAGAGATATTCTCTGTCCCTTCTTCCAAGACCAGCAACAGTTCTCCCTTGTCCACCAAGGGCACTTCAGCAGTTGCAGATAACTTTTCTAACCCTCCAATCCATGGTGGCTATAGGGACTACACCATGGCTGAGCCAAAGAAAAAAATGAATATGCTGAGAAACCAGAAATGGCCACAGCAGAGTCACCCATCTGTAACTGACGCACATTAGTGCCCTGCTGAAGTGGCAAATATTGTTCGGTATTTTTCTTTTTTTTTTGGCTTGAAGAAGGAAAAATGGAGGAACCAGTAGGTTGATCCTTAGTAAAGCCTCAAAAGAATCCCGGCTGCTTGGAAAACCTGGCACCAGAAATCGGTGAAACAGAAAAGTATTAAAAAGTCAATGTTCCGCCAAAAAAGACAGTGAAAAGCACTTTAACATCTACCCAACCCCCAAAGTAAGATAACACAATTTTACCAAGGAAAAATAGTTTTAAATTAGTATTACTAACTTTTTTCCACAAAAGTAAAAGGTAAAGCTTCTGTTTAAAAGTTAACAAAAGTACATTATGGCCTACAAAACCACTTTTCCCGTCTTAAAATTAATAATTTTGTAGAAAAAGTTCACTTTTTATCATAAAATTAGGAACTGGAAGTTTTTACCCTCAAACAGAACAGTGTTAGAAAAGCCCACAAGTGGAACACTCTATGGCAGAAGGAAAGGTCTGAAGGGCTTGGTGCCCAAACCACTCTTTTTCTTCAGCTCTGAATGAGCTGGTTAACAGTTAAGGCATGTGGAAGATGCCCTTAAACTTTGGAAATTGGCTAGCTGTTATACCCTTAGCAGGATATAACCTATATAGCTAAGGCTACCGCATCAGTGATCAATATAATTAACATCACTGATTCACTCTCTTGTCAAACTCTGTAGTACTTAACTCGCCACCAGGTGCTTCTGCAGTTACAGCCCACCAACACTTCTACATGTCAAATATTGCTTCTTCATATTTGTACTAATAATTCCAAAACCATGCTACCTACAAAGTATTAAAATGTTTCATCTTAAAGCTTACGTAATGGCAGGCACCACTGTATTGATATTGGACCACTGTGTAGTGCAGGTAAAGCGATATGAATTGCTGTACATAAAATATTTATTTATACGGTCATAAATTTCATGTTTTCTAAATATCCTGGCAACCAAATAGTACATACACAACTGCTTAGATTCATATGGAATTTCTCAGCTGGGTGAACAAAATACTGCTGATAGTATGTATATAACTTGAGTGGTTATTGAGATAAATTGTTTACAAAATATTACAAACCCAAAGTGTTTACTGTGGCTTATAAAATCCAGTTTAAGACCTAAAACCTAAAGAATAATACCACTATAAAATAGTTTGTAATGAAGAGCTTGACATTTACACTTAAGTAACCCCTATGCTTCCAGAAATATGAACATTTGTTTGCAATGTGAGGTCATAATTGGATTCTATGAAACAGCTTAGATTCCACCCACCGGAAGTTATAGTGCAAACTTCCAAAAGTCTTTTGCAGAGAACTGTATTTTCATTCACTTTAATAGAAAACCGATTAAATGTTTTCACAGTTTTTTACTATTAAGAACACAGATGAACCTGTGCCATTTCTATAGGGACTTTCTGTGTATCTATTATATAACTTATAAAAACGGCATTATTAAAAAATTCTTATAAAACCACATTGCCACATAAGATGAATAGTACACATGGCTTCGGCAAGTTACTACTACCAAAACAGGTTGAAAACCACTGTTGTAGATTATGATCTTAAATAAAGAGATCTGTCACTATCTTCTACAAAGAAAGGACATAAGAGAAGAAAATAAAATGTGCTTTTTCTTCATAGGGGTCAGATCCTAATAAGAGGTACAGACATTCCTAAACTAACTAAAACAAACATCTGACATTTGCATGACTTTAGAGAAAAACTGGTGCAGCAACATCACCTTTTTATCCCAGTTAACTATAAGTAACAACCCACCAGTACTTATTCAATGACTACCCTTTAATCCAAACTCGGAAGCCTTTGAGAAACAGAAATTAACCTATCACTACAGTACGAATACAATGTTTAAATTAATAATTCTCAAGAATTGTATGATATGATATAGCAACTGATAAATGTCCTTGTTACTTAAAGGAAAACGCCACCTTCTCCTACAGTTTAACTCAACTCTTAGGTTGCTTTTCTCCCTACAATATGACTCCAGTACTGTGCAGGTAGCTAGATCCTGCTTGTACTTTATAAAACTTTCATTTCCCTACTTACGTGTGTGTGTATATATATATATATATATATATATATATATATATATATATATGTAAATGTATGTATTTATTTATTTATTTTACATTTGTTTACCTGGAAAGTCCAACTGGGCACATGTCCTTTGTCAGTGGAGGCCCAGAGAGAAAAGCTCCACAATTAAGACACATTAGGTACTAGAAAAATTTCTTTATATATTTTTTTCTTTTTTACTTTCTCTAGCTCTAGAAACTCCTAACAAAATACACTCTCTATTTTCTCAACTTCTGCCTTTTAATATCTAATGATTTTGACATATATATTATAACCATGTTTAATGTTTTACCTGATATTACAAATGCTTGCATGTGGAGCTTTTCTCCCCGGGCCTCTGCTGAAAATGGACATATATCCAGTTGGACCAGCCCGGACAACAAATGTAAAATAAATAAATAAATAAAACATTACATTTGAACATGAGTTTGACAATATATTTAAACATTATTAAAAATATAGAAGAAAACACGTCACAATGTTCATGAAATTACAACATAAACAATCAATGGCAACATCTACACAGAATAAGTTTACAACAGAGCAGAGTCAATTAAAAGGACAGTTAAGGAAAAAGAGGCTGTCTGCAGTTTTGTTGGAATATTCAAACAGACAATGAGGCTGATATGGAAGTGGCTATATTAGACACAAGTAAGATAACAATAGGATTATAGAGGGGAGATGGACATTGATCTAGCCAGGACTGTCACAGTTACAGAGCCATGTTGCTGCCAGGTGTGTCTTTAGTGAACTTTTGAAGTGTACTAAGGAGTTATTAGATGCTATGTTGATGGGTAGGGAATTCCATTTTTTGGCAATGTAAAAAGAGAAAAGAGATGCTCTTGTTGTATTGTTTGCTTTAGTTACTTTGAGAAGGGTTTTATTATTTGATCGCAGTTCCCTGTTACTAGTATAGGGTTGTAGTAGATTTTGAAGTGATGGAGTTTTATCTGGTTAGTATATAATTTTGTGGGCTAATGTAAGTTGGTTGTAAAAGAGAAGCTGGGGAAGTTCCAGCCATTTGAGCTGCTTTAATGCTTGATAGTGGTGATTTCCGAAAGGGGTATCACAGTTCAAACTTAAAAATTTTATTGTAATATGAGTTTTGTTAAATCTGTTTTTCTAAGATTAATTAGGACTGGAAAGGCATAGAGGAGAGTTGAGACAAGGTGTGTACGTGCTAATGTGGCCTTGGTGTCTTGTGAGAAAAGGTTTGTTTCTATAGAGCATGCCCAGTTTTTGTGAACTTTCTTAACAGTTAAGGAGATGTGGTTATCAAATTTCAAGTTGCGGACAATATGTATTTCCAATAGCTTGGTGTGTGTAACAGGGGAGATTGTAGTGTTATTGTGAGATGTGATAGTAAATGGGTGGGTGCCTGTAGTGTGTCTAGTAGAGTGGAGGATCATGAGTTGTATTTTGCTAGGGTTCAGTATTAGTTCATAGGTTCATAGGTTCATAGATTAGTACTAAGCTAACTGACCTTGCGAGCCCTTTTAAGCCTAGCCAGTTATCCCTTGTGAGACTCAATCTTGTGAATCTGTGAGCCATTTATCAACAGATAGGAAGAAATCCTGTTCATCTGCATACTGGATAACTGAGGCATGTTGTGTAGAAGTATGAGGATTATTTGTGAAAATGGAGAATAGTAAGTGGCCAAGGATGGAGCCCTGAGGAATCCCTAATGAGACCAGGAGTAGAGAGGAGAGCTCCTTTTGCCACTGAACCACCTGCTGACTGCCTGATAAGTAGCTTTGGAACCAGCTTAAGATGTTATTACTAAAATTTAGTTCTGAGAGAGCAGTAATAAGTTTGTTGTGATTTACCATATCAAAGGGCTTGGAAAGGACCAGGAAAACTACAGATACATATTGCCCATTATTTCTATGGTTATTTGCTGTATGACTGAATGACATAAGAGCAGTGGTGGTGCTATGAGAAGATCGAAACCAGTGTTGTGTGTCTGTCAGAAGTTTGTGTGTGTTGAGGTAGGCCATGACTTGTGTGTGCATACATCTCTCTAGAATTTTAGATGGATGGGAAAATATAGCAATAGGGCGATAATTAGTCATTTCTTTAGAACTGCCTCCTTTATGGAGAGGTATAATGTGGGAGATTTTCCAGATGTCTGGAACTAGATTTTCAGATATGGACCGGTTAATAAGGATTGCAAATGGGTAAGCTATTATGTCGGCAGTAATTTTCAGAAATTCTGAAGGAAGCTTATCAGTGGCTAAAGTGGTGGGTCTTAATTTTTTTATAAGTTTTTTTAATGGTATCTATGGATACAGGTTGTAAGTTAAAGGTATTTTCAATATTAGAAGCAGTGGCATTTCCAGTATTAGAAGCAGTGGCTGACATGGTAGAGGTTGAGGAGAAACGTGACTTAGTTAGTGCTAGGATGGAATCTGTGAAGAATGTATTGAATTGGGTGGCTATATTTTCAGAACTATTTTCAGTAGTTGTGGAGGGGGTAGTAGATTTACCTAGAAGGAGAATGTTATTGATAGCTATCCAGAACTTGTGAGGGTTGTTTTGGTATTTAGTTTTCATGTTATGGTGACAGTTTATTTTATCTTGCCTCACCATTTTTTTTTATTTGTTTCTTAGTTCTAGGCAAGTTATTTTTGAGACCTGGGATCTACTTTTTTACCATTGGGTACAAGCTTTATCTCTAGTTTTTAGGAGGGATCTAGTCTCTTTAGTCAGCCAAGGAGCATAGGTGGATTTAATTCTGATGGTTTTGGGGGGTACGCAGGAGTCAAGGATGTTTAGAAAGCTTAAAGTGAAGTATTTAAGAGCGTCCTCAAGGTTGAGTAACTTGAGAGGCTTTCAGTTACATTTTTCCAGGGTTGATACAAAATTAGTGGTATCAAAGTTTCTTTTATCTCTTATTAGCTTGTATGTAGTGAGTTTGGCAAGGGCTGAGCATTGCCTTATCAAGAAAGTTGGTAGGTGGTCACTCAGCTGTTTGGAAGGGAGCCAGAATGATAGGTTTGGGTTTGTCTATTTATCAAAATCTAGTCAAGGATTGACTGTCTGTTGGTTGATTTATCAGTTCTAGTGGGTGTTTTAATGGTTTGAGAGAATCCATAGAGGCTGATGTAATTTGTGGGATTCCCTGAATTACGTCTGCCAGTCTATGTTAAAGTCACCCATAACAACAGTTTCCTGAAGTAGTATCTCAGAGGCCCAGTTAAGTAAGTTCTCAGGGCTTGTTATATTATTACTGAGTGAACTGTAACATCCAATTATATTAATGACTTTCTGGAGTTAAGTTTAAGTCTAGAAATAAGTTCAGAACTGCCAAAGGCAGGGTTGGGGAGTTCCAATGTTTCAACTGTAAGGTGATTATTAAATATTAATGTGACTCCACCACCCTTTTTGGTTTTGCGGTCATTACGTATTATATTGTAGCCTGGAGTTAGAATTTCATTGTTACTGTTGTCAGGCTTTAGCCATGCTTCTGTAAAAAGGGCTACATCTGGGGAGTATATTGAGAGAGCGGCATGGAATTCATGTATTTTATTTAAGATACTACGAATATTAATGTTTAGTAGTAATATATTGGTGGCTTTTCTAGGAACTGTGAATATGGCATGGGAGTGCTTATTGGTAAGTTTGGTGCTATTAGAAATGGATGGTCCAGGGTTGGAGTGTATATCCCCACAGAGAGACAGCCTAGCTATTATTTGTGCCAAGGTTTTTATGAGTTTGGTAAAGTATTTGTCGTATTTTATGGATAGTTTAATGTGTTGACTGAATGCTTTGATAGGTGATGTGGTATGATGAGAGCATGGAGTATGAATGTTACATGGTTGGATGAGAAAAGTAAATGATGTACCTTTTTTGGTAGGAATGGTGGAGGTGGTGTGGTGTGGGATTGGGTCCATGACGTGCATGATAAATGGTAATGTGAGCTAGTGCTGCTAGAGTTTCTAGTATGGTAATCTGTAGTTTGAGCATAATGTTAAGATATTAATGTATGGAAGATACTAAATGCAACGTGTTATCTATGCGGAAGTGTTTTTAATATAAGGTTTATAAGTGTGTAGGTGTGGAAATATGTTAGTTCATAGGTGTGTACTAGGCTAATGGCCCTGGAGCCTTTACAAGCCTAGTCCATAGAATTGCCCTGGCATTGTGTCACCCGACATTAGGATTGGGATTTCTTTAGATGTAGCATTTCTAACAGAGCTGGGTCAGACATGGCTTTGTAAGTCAAGCAGAGATCACCTCTTAGTAGATGATATGAGACAGAGAATAGCTGGAGTTTTTTGAGTCTCTCTCTCTCTCTCTCTCTCTCTCTCCCTCTCTGTAGGACATCTGTTTAAGGCCTAGGATCCTCTTTGTGAGGTATTTTTGTGGCCTTTCCAGCTACTGCATGTGTCTAGTGAGGTACATGCCAAAGGGGCGTTATACTCAATGACTGGCCTAATGAGGGAAGAGTAGAGAAAGATGATGACCTCTTTCTTCCTGGATGCAAAACCCTTGGTAATGAGATGTGCCACATAGAAGGACCTTCTGACCACAGTGGCAATGTGGTGGTTGAAGAAGAGGTTGCTGTCAACCTGTGTCCCCAGATCTCTTATAACACCTTTAGTGTTCAGTGGGCTCCCATCGGTATGGTAATTAGTAGGAACTGAGTTTTTCCAAAAGGGGATGACAATGCATTTTTTGACATTAAGCTTAAGGCCATGGTTTTGACACCAGTCATTTGTCTCAGTGAGGCCTTTCTGTAGGATCACTACATCACTTGGGGAGTCAATAATGGCTCCCAGCTTGCAGTTGTCTGTGAACTTGGTCAGCCAGAGTCCCTCTGTGTAGGCCCGAACTTCTGAGAAGTAGATGCCAAACAGGAGAGGACCCAGGACCAATCCCTGTGCGACTCCACTCATCATTGGTCGGCAGTCTGACTTGGAGTCTGCTACTTTCACACTGTGGGTTCTATCTGTGAGCCAATTTGCAACTCACCTAGTGATATAGGGGTTGATGCCTAGTTTGGTGAGTTTATCAATAATTCCCGAGTGGTATGAAAGTCCTTGCCCAGATCGAGGTAGGCTGTATGAACTGCCTTGCCCTCATCCACAGCTCTGGTAACAGACTCAAAGAAGTCAACCAGGTTGAGCAGACATAATTTACCTTTCACAAAACCAAATAGCGTGGGATCTAGAGTTTGGAGATTCCCTATATCCTTACTAATTAGGTCCATGATGATGCACTCCATAGCCTTACATATCAGACTTGTCAGGCTAATGGGGCGATAATTCCCAAGGTCTGTAGTCGCTCCCCCTTTATGGAAAGGGATGACTGTAGCAGTGCACTATTCTGTAGGGACAAAGCCTGTGGTAAGGCTGTGATTGAACAGGGCACACAGATGTGGTGTTATTTCACTTTGTAGTTCATGTATAACACATCCAGGGATATTGTTGGGTCCTATGGAAGCTGTATTCTTGGCCTTGGACAACGCAGCTTTAACTGTGCTGCAATAATGCTGGGTGCCCAGCATTCCTCTGGTATTGTGATTGGTCCTTTGGGGGGGGGTTAAGTTGGCACTGAATCTGTCGCCCAGTATGTTGGCAATATCTGTTGGCTCAGTATAGGCGGTACCATTGTGCAGTAACTCAGAGCAAATCTGGGTATTGCCGTGGAGATTCTTGAGGCTTTGTGGTTGTTTTTTTGTGTCTGTCGCAATTCTGCCTTCATAGCTGGCTTTAGAGGTTTTGATGAGGGATATCAACTTTTTGTTGTGGCTAATAAAGGAAGGTTTTCCAGTCTTGGGACTTCACCTTTTTCTGCAACAGTTTCTTCCTTCTGTTGTGGAGTTTATTAATGGCAGGGGACCACCAGTTGCTTCCTTTTATTGGAGGAGAGCTTTTCGGTTCTGTTGGGTATGGCTAGTTCCACACATTTATGCACGTGCTCGTACAGTGCATTGGTGTATGATTCGGCAGTCCTGCATCTATTTTCCATATGACATGGGTGCCGTGAAGTTAGCCACCTCTGTTTTTAGGAGCCAAAGTCAGCTTTGGAGAAGTTTTTCATGGTGGTTACCTTTGCGGGGGAGGGGTGTGGGTGAGATGTGGATTTCCATGATGATTAGTTTGTGGTCGGATCTAGTCCAAGGAAAAGATGCACGTGAGACCCTTGCACGGCTAAGTAAGAAGCATCCAAATAAACTGAAAACGCCAGCAAGAGGTGGAAAGAGCCAAATTCAAAATGATTTATTAATCACATATGGTAACAATCCCCTATCAGACAAGTATCCAAACCGGTTTCGGCAAACACAAAGCCTTCTTCAGTGGATATCAAACAGTAAGAACAGGTAAATCCAATATATATATATATATATATATATATATATATATATATACAATTAATGTGTCAGTAAGAACCAATGAAAACAAGCAAGGTCTAATTCAAAATTGGTCATTAAGACCAGGTGCAAACAAGGCTCCAAGTTTTACTATCCACTTTCTTTCCTTAAAGTTGAGTATTTCATGCCATTTATGTTTGTCTCTGCATATACCTTTAATGCAGTCAATAATGACAAAGTTAAAAATAGCTGACGTATGTTTTAAACAATGTCTGTGTAAAGCATTATTATGGCGTTTGTTCTTGATGTCACTTAGGTGTTCCCCAATTCTTAAACGAAAAGCCCTGGAAGTTTGGCCCACATAAAAAGCAGAACAACTGCAAGTCACCAGATAGATGACCCACTCCGTGCTGCAGTTAGCCCAAAACTTAATATCAAAAATCTCAGAAGTGTTCTTACTGCTAAATTCTCGGGTATTTAAAACCCGTACACAATATGAACAGTGACCACAGGGAATGCATCCCAAAACTGGTCCACCTGTGAGAGATAATTGAGTGTAGCCAATCGGGTCAGAGAAAGTTTTCTTATAGTGACTTAACATAGATCCTAACGTGCATCCCCTTCTGAATGAAAAAGAACATCTATCTCCAAGAAAAGAATGAAGTTTCTCGTCTGCCATCAAAATATTCCAATGTCTATTTACAATATTCATAAAACCCCTAGAGTTGCGTCCATAAGTAGTAACCAGCCGTATAGGCTGCTGGACAACATCCTGATTCTTGTTTTTGTAACATAATAAATCTTGTCGATTTAAATTTGAAGCCCAATGTTTGGCCATATGAACTGTACCTGGACGATAACCTCTCTCAATGAATCTACGGGTAAGGTCATCTCTAATAGTTGCATAGGACTGTTGGCTGGAACAAATTCTTCTGGCTCTCAAAAATTGAGATTTAGGTATATTCTGGATGATATGTTGTGGGTGGAAGCTGGTAGCATGTAATAAAGAGTTATATTGGGGGAATTTTCTAAATAAAGTAGTGGACAAAGTATCATCCTCATTCCTGTTCACCTCCACGTCCAAGAATAATACCCTTGATCTATGGTAGGTCATTTTAAACTCTATTCCCCATATATTATCATTAAGATAATCAAGAAACTCTTTAAGATAACTCTCATCAGCCTTCCACACCAACCAACAATCATCCAGATAGCGACGCCAGATGTCCATCTCACACATATAAATGTTATGGTTGGGATCATAAATCATGATCTCTTCAATATATGCCATGAAGAGATCGGCATAGATGGGTGCAAAAGATGCACCCATCACTGTCCCTTTAGATTGCCAAAAGCATTGATTTTGATAATAAAAAACATTGCTGGTCAAGACATACTCTGTCAAACATACCAAAAAGGTATTAAATCCAGGTAGATAAAGACCAGATCTAGACAGCCAATAGTCCAGAGCCTGTAAACCTGCCCAATGAGGTATATTAGTGTAGAGAGAGGTGATGTCCAGAGTACATAACAGCCAATGTGGTTCGAGTTGTGTATCATTAATTATGTCCAAAAACTGAGTGGTGTCTTGAATCCTAGCTCTAATGAATCAGAGCAATGGTTTTAAATAATGGGTAAGATATTCAGACAGTGGTTCAGTAAGGGACCCATGTCCAGAGACAATGGGTCGACCTGGGGGATTGGTGGCATGTTTATGTATCTTAGGCAACAAATAAAAATATTGTTGCTTGGGACATGAAACCATCAGTTGGTTTTTAATAGCCTGTGTAATAATACCCTCTTCTACAGCTGGAGTCAAAAATTGACCAATTTTCAGTTGGAAATGAGAAGATGGATCCAAGGGCATATGCATATAATATTGTTTATCCCCCAGTTGTCTCATGGCCTCCTTATCATAAGATGCCTTATCTTGGACCACCACCGCCCCACCTTTATCAGCTTGAGTAATAACCAAGTTCATTTCATTCATCAACTGATCCAGACACTGCACCTCATCCCTGGACAAATTGTTATATGACACTGGAAAATCCCTAAGATAACAATGTACATCCTTTAATACATTCTTTTGAAAAACATCTACCAAATGTGTCATAGGTGGATGGAAAGTGGATTTTTTAAACCTAAATTCCTGGGGTGGATCACAATTGCCATCTTCGTAAAACAATTTCAAATTTAACAATCGACAAAAGTTGGCCACATCCTGTGCTAACAAATATTCAGAAACAAAAAAACCGGGAACAAAGTTTAACCCTTTATTAAGTACCATAATATGTGTATTCGTGAGCTCAACTGAAGAAATGTTATAGACATTGGAATTATTAATCAGTGTTCTATCATCATTTTCAAAAGGGACTCCAGACCCTGTTTGGGTTTGTCTCTTTTTGTGTTTCCGCCCCCCTCGTCTGTATCTAAAACCAGCGGGTGGGGAAAGTTTTTCCTTTTAGCATTGGGTGAAACATCTGTATGACTACCCTCATGTTCACCTTCCGTGTTCGAGGAAGTATCCTCCCCGGAAGTCAAACTAGAAGAATCCAAACCCTTCTTTAATATGGATTTTGGTCTTTTTCTTTTGGTTTTAGGAGTCGAAAACTTTTTATAGCTATAGTTGTTATCATTAGGTAGTCTAAATGAAACATTTTTGGATGTATCAAAAGGCTTTCCTCTGTCGTAATCACCTACATCCCTAAAAAAATTTTTAAGCTTTCTTTCCTTTAGATTCTGTTCCAACTTGGATAAATCCATGGTAAGCTTTTTAACTTGTGACGAAAAAGAGTCACAGGTTTCAAACTTATGCGCCTCCAAACAAATACTTTCTAGATCTTTCACCCCAGTCTGTACCTTACGGTCATAAAAATCAGCTAATGCATCAACAAATTTAGAAGATGCTAATTGTTGAATATGACCCCAATCCTCTATCAATTTATCATCGATGTTGGACACCAAGGGTTGCACCTTGACCCTTAGCCCACGTGGGGTAATGTTTTTGCATTGATATGCCTTAAAAAGGCGTAAATGCCAGACATTGGTGCGGACAGTTTTCATATTTTTGTTAAGTCGGTTAAAAAACGTTTCACATTGTGCATCCAAATTGGAACCACTAGTATCTACTGTTGATTGCAAACCTCGAGCCCCCAAACCAAAGACAGACAGGTCATCCATGTCAGATGAAAGCCCCTGAATTAATGGTGATAAAGCCATTTTTAATCCTAAAAGACCAAATCTGAAATCACAAATCCAAACGGCAGATAATATACATTAATATAAACCAACCATCAATGACAAGACAGCCAATAAGAAATATATCCTATAGAGAAAAAACGAATAATAATCTGTACATTCAAATAATGAGTAAATTCAAAAGGAGACTGAAACGGAAAAGGTACAATCAACAGTCTTGATATTCAAAATACCATCATACTGTGTACCTATCCAAATAATATCAAACAAATTAACAAATACCATAAGCAGCCACAGCGACAAAATGTAACAATCCCAATCGCCCCACTGCGTATTTGTATCCACACTGTCTCCAATAATTGAACTTCAGAATTGAACATCCAGTACAGAAGACATAAACAATAAAAATTGTATGTCCACACCTGAGAAACATACAAAGATGTATAAACAAATATTGACCTTATAATTCACAATATAATAGACATATAAATATGTACTTATATAGCTGTCATGACAGTGCTAGTCATAATATAAACCATGTATGTTAAATATACATATAAAAGATTTGGTCTTGAAGGCAAAAACTGGCCACTCAACAAAATAATCAAAAATATATATAGGGATCAAAATATACAATATATATGTAAAGCATGTAACTCTAGATAAAGAAACAAAAACAATTCCCAATATGTTGCCTCCAATACTAGTCAGTTAGAACAGTATATAAATATATAATAAATACATAAATTCCTGAACTAAACAGAAAAATACTACTTTGTATGAAAAGATCAATCATAAATCTTAATAAACTTTTCTATTATGTTAAAAAATTCTATGTAGCAAACTGACAAGTGTGAACGTTAGGATTCATAATGTATCAACAAGCATATCAAGTACAAAAAAAAGCATATCAAGTACAAAAAAAAGCATATCAAGTACAAAAAAAGAACAGTACCTGGAACATGATACAAATATATATAATGTATGTTAAACCATCTAAACACAAATGTAGTCCCAAATCACCAAACCGCTAAGCCAGGCAGCCTCCCTAGTAATCCAGATCAGGTGCAGTGGATCAAAATAACGAAATCCATATGTGGAAGCCAAATGTTTAAACAGTTACTCCAGATATACATAAAGCGCACAATAAGTACAACGACATATCATCGCAGAGCCAGAAGGCAATAAACAGCAATGTGCATTGTCTTCTTT
Source organism: Protopterus annectens (assembly GCF_019279795.1). Taxonomy (NCBI): domain Eukaryota; kingdom Metazoa; phylum Chordata; order Ceratodontiformes; family Protopteridae; genus Protopterus; species Protopterus annectens. The sequence continues at coordinate 331,288,245 of NC_056740.1, read as the reverse complement.
CACTGCTAGTAATTATGAAAAGCGCAAATCTTCACTTGTGCGAGGAAAAACGTCTATACATCAGACACGCCACTATTCAGCCAAATCCGGAAGTGAAGCTGTGTGTATAGAATAGAAGTTCGACTGGGCAACACAGAACCCAATGTTGGTGGAACACCAAATAAGTTGTATATCCTCGCGGAAGCATAGAAATCAGTAAACGCCAATGCCTTTGATTACTGATGAAACAGTAATGTTTATAGAGAATGTAAAACTTGACTTGGACAGATGAAAACTTCCAAGCGCCAACAACCTTACTAAGATAATTAACGTGCTAATGAAAATTAGCAATGAAAAATTAATACAGCCACAAAAAACAAGCACCAACGACCTCACTGTAAATAGTTCACATACTGATGAAATTAGCAACAAAAAGTTAAATGCAGCCACAATCAGCAGGCATTAACCACCGATGGTCCACAGCAACTAAAATGGAAAAACACCAGTCCAAGGAAAAGATGCACGTGAGACCCTTGCACGGCTAAGTAAGAAGCATCCAAATAAACTGAAAATGCCAGCAAGAGGTGGAAAGAGCCAAATTCAAAATGATTTATTAATCACATAGGGTAACAATCCCCTATCAGACAAGTATCCAAACCGGTTTCGGCAAACACAAAGCCTTCTTCAGTGGATATCAAACAGTAAGAACAGGTAAATCCAATATATATATATATATATACAATTAATTTGTCAGTAAGAACCAATGAAAACAAGCAAAGTCTAATTCAAAACTGGTCATTAAGACCAGGTGCAAACAAGGCTCCAAGTTTTACTTTATGGATCTAGCCAGGGAGGAACTGACTACTGGTGTAGAGCAATGGCTGCCGATGTTAGTAATAACCACGTCAAGGATGTTGCTTCCTCTAGTGGGGGGTCAGAATGAGCTGATCCAGGGCACTGGAACTGATAAATTCCAGGAAGCGTTGGGCCAGTGTGTTGGTGCATGAGTAATTTTCCCAGTTGATGATGGAGTAGTTGAAGTCACCTATTATGAGAGTGTTGGGTTGGACCCTAATATTTTCCAGGGTGCATAGGAATGTGCAAAGAGTCTTGGGACATGGTTGAGGACCTACAGCAGGCTACAACCTAAATCATCATCTTACCCAATGTTAGTTGTACCTGAAGTACCTCAGATGCATTATGCTGGGCTACTAGTCTGGAGATGTGCATATCATTTATGAATATGGAGACACCACTGCCTTTGGATCTAGCCTGGTAGCCCAGGGGTGCTTTCTGCTGGTTTAAACTATGTCTCCATTACAGCACGAATGTCGATGTTCTACATTTTGAGGAGTGCTTCGAGCAAGTGCATCTTGAGATTTAGATGTCTAGCACTGAGCAGCATGACCCTCAAATTGCATTTATTTATACCTGTTATGGTGGTAATTTGGTCTTTGGAACATTGCCTAAAAAATGCATTATAGGGGTGGCAAGAGCCTTAGCCAGTATCTGAAAACCCAGGGGTGACAGATGCAGGCCATCTCTGGCAAAGCATCGAGGTCTGTCAATCATGTCATCCCAAGCAGATACTGGATCCCCTTAGAATGACACCAGAAACTTAGCCAAATTGTTGAAGTCAATCATTTTCTGCTTGTACTGCGGTATCACTCTGAGCGATGATAGGATGCTGCTCAGGGCTAGAGGTCATACCTGCCTGGGCCACATAATCCGAGAGCTCCTTGTCTCTTTTCATGTAGTCCAGGGAGGTGCGCCTCAGGTCATACACACCCACATGGACAGTAACAGAGTCATACTTGTACTTGTTGCGAAGTGACCTGAGTGCGTGTGTTGTGTGTTGGATTCTGGCACCTGACAGACAGCTGACTGTTACCTTCTCCTTATTCAACCTAGTGAGTGGGACATCAGTGTGCCTCACCATTGAGTCACCTATGATTAGTGTATTGGGCAAGCTGTTTTGCCTTAGTGGCTTAGGTTGAGGGGCACACTGTGTACGTGAGCTATGTGTCTTCTGGTTTGTGCTGTGTTGTGGTGGTCAAGTGCGTTTCTGCCTTGGAGGTCTCTGCTGTTTGGGTAGGTTTCTATTGAGAGCCTCCACGAAGGTGGGTGTGTGGTTTGTGTTTTTATCTGAGAGCTGTGATGGTGGATGTTCTGGAGGGCTATGTGTAGCATGTAGCATGTGATGTGGTATAGGTGTTGACCTTCTCCTCTTGACCAGCTATTCCTGTCTTGGCTTGAGAGTGCATGGCTTCCAATTTGGACATATAAATGCATTTCTCACAAGTCTGAGTGTTGGAAGGTAAGAGGAGAGGGTTGTCTGTGTACATGAAGCAGTTGCTACACTGCCTCAGAATGCCCAAGTTCACCAGGTTAATATGAGAAAGCACAGGGAACTGACCTTTAGACATGCCAGGAGGGATGGTCATTATTACTAAGTTCTGGAGCTGTTTCCTTATATATTCCTTTTACAGGAAAAATGTCACTCAAGGTGTCTGAGTCTGTAAAGAGCACTGCTAAACACTTGAGGGGAAACTAATACGGAGACCCTGAAAATTTAAGGACGAAGTATTTAGGAGGATATCCTGAAGTTAGGAAGAAATCAAACAGTACCTACTGAAAAATAAAGAATTAGCTTGTCAAGAATGATGAAAAGAGGGGAGTTGCATGAATGGCTACTGCCTGGCTACTACTAATGCTGGTCTCTGCACACCTTCACTCTGTTGGGATACAATACTCCTTTGCTTCTTCTCTCACCAGAAGCAAAATGTTAGCACCAATCCCATCAAGAGAAGCAGGCCACAGCCTGTTTGGTGATCCACAGTCTTGTCCCAGATGATGCAAGGGTCTGCAGGCTTGTAGCCTTTTTCTGGTACATACCTCGAATAGCAACACGACCAATCAGGTACGTTAACCACAGACACTCACTCTCCAACCAGAAAGAGTCAGGAATCAATGCACTCTGCCCCTACTCTCACCAGGATTAGAATGTAAGCAAAGATTCCAAGCTGTCACCTATAAAGCAGTTATTAAGCTTTCTGATGATCAGCAGTCTCCAGGAAATAATGTAACTGCAGTCCTTCTCTTACCAGGAGAAAACAGAAGCACTAATCCCAAGATGACTACTGAGATGCAGAATGTGGGGTCTCCAATAACTGGTGGTCTTGCAATAGATGCTTAAATGTAAGATGAAAACAATGGTTTATCCTAAACACTGCAGTGTGCACTAGAAAAATTAGATGTGAAAGTAGGTAACTTAAGTTTTACCTGTCTAAAAAGTAAAGTTTTAGTGGAGAGTCACTATTTTTAAAACATCAAGATACACTGAAATGGGTTGGTCTCTTTTGTATTCTGGTACTATAATACAGTAGTATGGCCAATAAATTTAAATAGTTGAAGGGGAGTGATTTCACAAACTGATAATTTTGTGCTTACTCACACCAGCCAGCAAAAGCAGAGAGGAAATTAGATATATGCTCAAATTAACATAAGGGGCAGGCAACTAGAAAGACAGTGATGTTTTAGTTGAACAGGATACAGGTAGAGTATGGATACTGATAGGAAGAGGAAGAGTTTAAGTGTAATGGAAAAGGAGAATGTTGTTGTGGTGCTTGTTATGGAGGTAGATGGAGTAGATAAGAACAATTGGGTGATAGTATGAAGGGGCTATGTAGTATAAAGAGCAGAGTAAGTGGGAAGTGAGTAGTCAGAGTTGTCAGTAATTTACAGAGAGGCAGGTGTAACTATTTCTGAGAGAAGGTTGTAAGGAGACATGGTTGGAGCTTGTAAATGGTCATATGCTGAAGTGGGAGTGGTTAAAGTGTATAAATCTAGAGTAAGTGGGGGTGTGTGGGAATGGGAGTAGTGTAGGTGACCGGAGAGAGCCCAAGCATAACTAGGGTGAACAGAGCAGGTTGAGCAAGAGAAGCATCTTGCAATTGACTAAGAAGAGACCCCTCTTAGGACTGGGATGGCTGAAAAGTTGGCAGACAAGGAGGTAATATAGAAGATGGGTTGGGCTTAATCTAAGGAGAAAAAGTACTGTTGTGTCAAAACACTATGCATTGCAGTTGTTATTGTTACTGTTTCTGGTTAGGTTTAAATTCGGACTAAAACTTTTTACAGTAGTAAGCTGAGGAAAGGGGGACGAGTAGAGCCAACCCAGAGTTAAATGCACGCTGTCTTAACTAGCAGTACAGAGCAGGGTAAGGGTCAGTCATGCACAAGAAAATGCACACACATTTCACTGTTGCAGTAAGTTGGCTGCCGTTTTGACGAGTCCAATGATATGTTCAGTGTGGCGTCACTTGTGTTGCAGGGGACTACTGATCTGTAAAGTATAGGAAATAAAGAATAAAAAACATGTAGTAAATGTTGAAAGTAAAGGCAAAAGAAAAGTTGAAACAGCAGGGGCGACAGAAAACAGCAAGCAGCATGTATCTTATAAGATTACAATTAAGCAGGAGCTATGTAAAATAAAGCAATAACAGTTGGGGTTAACTTTGCCCCATGTAACACAAAAATAAGATAGCATCAAAGGAAGGGAAAGACCGCCCACTTTTTTAGACTTAACTTCTCACATAAGTTGCACAGGAATTTGTCTAAATGTGCATGACAAACCACAGACACAGAGAACTTTTGTAGACAGAAGCTCGGGCTGCTGTAAACATGACAAAGTGGTGTGAAACTGTTTTCCACACTGATTCACAGCTGCTTCTAACATAGCCATGCCTTTCACAGAAAAACAAAGCAATCAGATCAGTCAATGGTTCAAAGACAGTTGTCACACCTTTTGACAAATTTACATAAGCAGCATCACAGTATTGAAATGCTAAGTTTTAAATTTTAAATGTTTGTTGTTTATACTACTTTGCATTTTAAGATGACTTGAATGTAGTATCAAAGATGTCTGTGACATTTAGAGAAAAGTCAGAAATTATTTTTTCTTGTTAATTCATAAATATCAGTGCATTTACTAAAGTGTAGGGGAAGGGCTGTCAATTCATCTTGGACTACAAAAAGATATTTTGAACAAAGGCCTGCAATTTAGAAAAATGTTTTGGTTGCAGCTGTATAATTCCTTACTAGACTGTAAAATAAGCTCTGAGACACACACAAATAATGGCCATTCAAGAAATAAAATAACCACTCCTGTTACAGAAGGTATACAAGATGACAGTGACTGACACTAATCCCATTATATGTCAATGGAATGTGAAAACACCACCATTTCTTCATGTCTAGCATGACTCATACAAAGCAGACTTGAAATGGATTATAGGTTCATAGGTTCATACTAGGCTATCTGCCCTAGGGCATTTATAAGCCTAGCCAGAGTGTGTGTGGCTTTCACCACCCCTTAGGATGAGAATACTACGCCCTTTTAGGGTTTAGTTTTCTGTGCCTCTGTCTAGTAGTGACACAGAGATGACCCCCGGGGTAAACCTACGATCTACCATCCACTCGTCGAGATTTCTCTTGAATAGAGTCAGTGAGGGGCTCTGCCTAACATGGACTGGGATTCTGTTCCAGAGTGTAGGGAGCCTCTGGGTTATGAATCTGTCCCTCCAGCACGTCCTATTTATTTCTGTGTTGAGGTTTAAGTCTCTTGTTCTCGTGGCTCTGATGGATTTGGATTTTCTGAGGTGGAGCATGTCCATTAATTCCGGATTGGACATGGCCTTGTACGCCAGGCACAGATCACCTCTGAGTAGGCGGTATGCGACTGAATAGAGCTGGAGTTTTTTCAGTCGGGCAGCATATGACATATGTTTAAGACCCTTTATCCTCTTGGTGAGGAACTTTTGGGGTCTTTCCAACTGCTGCAGGTTTCGGGTGAGATACATCCCAAATGGGGCATTGTACTCAATCATTGGCCTGATAAGAGGAGAGTACAGGGGCACAATGACCTCTCTTGATCTAGATGTGAAACCCTTCATGATAAGGTGGGCAATATAGAATTTCTTCCTAACCACTTTGGCAATGTGAGTGTCAAATGAGAGGTTACTGTCAACCTGGGTCCCTAGGTCCCTGATTACCTCTTCCGTATTTAATGGATTACCACCTATGTGGTAATTTGTCGGTACCTTGTTTTTCCCAAAGGGTATGACTATACATTTTTTGGCGTTCAGCTTAAGGCCATGGCTCTGGCACCAATTATCCGTTTCTATGAGGCCTCTCTGAAGGATGTTTGTGTCTGCTGGTGTATCAATTATGGCGCCCAGTTTGCAGTCATCTGCGAACTTTGTCAGCCACAATCCTCCTATGTTTGCCTGTACCTCGGAAAAATAAATGCCGAACAAGAGGGGTCACAGAACTGAGCCCTGTGGGACACTGCTTGTGACTGGCTTAGAGTTTGACATAGCTCCAGCAACTCTGACCCTGTGGGTTCTGTCCTTGAGCCAGTTTGCAACCCATCTTGTGACATATGGGTTTACATTTAAGCTGGTGAGTTTGTCTATGATGCCCGAGTGGGGTATTGTGTTCAAAGGCTTTTGCAAGGTCAAGGTAGGCTGTGTGAACTGCCTTACCCTCATCAATGGCCTTAGTGACGGTTTCAAAAAAGTCGACCAAGTTCAAAAGGCAGGATCTGCCCTTGACAAAGCCAAATTGGGTAGGATCCAATGTCTGTAGGTCCCCAATGTCTTTGTTTATGAGTTTCATAATGATCCTCTCCATAGCTTTGCAGACCAGGCTCGTCAAGCTTATGGGGCGGTAATTTCCAGGGTCCGTAGAAGCACCGCCTTTGTGAAGTGGGACCACTGTTGCCGTACACCACTCTTTGGGTACGTATCCTGTAGTAAGGCTAAGGTTAAACAGCAGCCTTATGTGTGGGTTTAGTTCCTCTTGGAGTTCATGTAGTACACAGCCCAGGACACCATCCAGTCCCACTGATGCTGTGTTTTTAGCTTTAGAGAGGGCGGCTCTCACCTGGGCATCTGAGATGTTAGGGAGGCTACACTCTGCTGGGATAGTTTTTTCTCCTTTTGGGGGGGAGGGGGAGGAGAAATTTGCACTGAACCTGTCTGCCAGAATGTTGGCAATATCACTGGGTTCAGTGTATTTTGTGTCATTTTGGACTAACTCTGAGCATATCTGGGAGTTTCCACCCAGGTTTCTAACATAGCTAAAGAAGGCCTTGTGATTGTCTTTTGTGTCTTTTGCGATTTTTCTCTCAAAGTTGGCTTTGGATGATTTTATGAGTGATCATAGTTTTTTGCTAGTACTGATCAGAGAAGCCTTCCCTTTTAGGGATTTTGCTCTGTCATGTAGTAGCTTCCTCCTCCTGTTGTAAAGTTTGTTTATGGCTGGGGTCCACCAGACCGGGTGCCTGCCTTTGGGGGAATGGGTCTTGGTTTTATTTGGGATTGCATGATCCATGCATTCTTGAAGGTGCCCATAGAATGCATTTGCAAAGGATTCAGCAGTGTTGGTTGTGGTTTCCACTGGCCCAGGGGCCTTGTAGGATACCACTTCAGTCTTAAGAAGTGTGAAGTTGGCTTTTGAGAAGTTCTTCACTGTGGTCTTTTGTGCAGGGGGTGGGGGCGGGATGTGGATTTCCAGTGAGATTAATTTATGGTCTGATCTTACCAAAGAGGAATATACTTCCGGTGTGGAGCATTTTGTCCCCATGTTTGTGATGATCAGGTCTAGTATATTGTCTCCTCTTGTGAGAATGGTGACTAGTTGCTCCATTGCATCTGAGTTTATGAATTCTAGGAACCTTTGGGCTAGGGTGTTGGGGCTTGAGTAATGTTCCCAGTCTATGTTTGGGTAGTTGAAGTCTCCCAAAATGATGGTATTTGGAGAGACATTCATACTCTCCAGTGTCTTCAGGAAGGCTGTGTGGGGTTCCTGAGTTTGAGAGGGTGGTCTGTAGCATGCTACAAACTGTAAGGCAGTTTTGCCTATGGTTGGTTGCACCTGGATAGTCTCCGATGCTTCGTGCGTTGCCACTAACCTGGAGGTGTGGGTATCTTTGATGAAAATGGATACTCCCCCTCCTTTTGTGGTTCGGTCCAGGTTTTGGGGCCGGAAAGCATGATATGAGGTAAAACCTGATAGTGCTGGGGTGCTCTCAGGAGCCTTGAACCAGGTTTCAGTCACTGCACAGACATCGATGTTCTCCATACTGAGGAGGGCTTCGAGGGCGTGCATCTTGAGGTTTAGACTTCTGGCATTGAGCAGCATTACCCTTAGTTTTTTCCACTTGTGTTTTCTAGGGAGGTAGGTTTGTCATTTGAGCCTTGCCTAAAAAGGCACTATGGGGTGGCAAGAGCCTTGGCCAATATCCAGAAGCCCAGGGTGACAGGTGCAAGCCATCCCTTGTGAAGCAGCGTGGCTTGTCAAGCATGTCATCCCAAGCAGACAGACATTGGATCCCCTTAGAATGACACCAGTAATTAAGCCAATTGTTAAAACTGATCATTTTGTCTTTGTACTGTGGCATCATTCTTGGTGAGGGTAAGATGCTGCTCACGGTCAGGGTCATACCGGCCTGGGCTACATAATCAGAGAGCTCCTCTATGTCTCTTTTCATGTAGTCCAGGGAGGTACGTCTCAGGTTGTTCACACCAGCATGTACAATGACTGAGTCATATTTGTACTTGCTGTGGAGTGACCTGAGTGCTTGTGTTATGTGGCGGATTCTAGCTCCCGACATGCAGCTTACTGTGACCTTTGCCTTGTTCAGTCTGGTGAGCGGGACGTCAATGTGTCTGACTATGGAGTCACCTATTACAAGTGTGTCTGGCATGTTGTTTGGCCTTAAGGGCTGTGACTGTTTAGCACACTGACTTTGTGAACTATGTGTTGCATGTGCTATGTCTTGAGGTGGTGGTTGCTTGGGTGTCTGCTTTGGAGGCCTCTGTTGTTTTGGTAGATTTTTAATCAGCGCCTCCGAGTATGTTTTTGTGTGTTTATGTGTTTGGTTTGCAGTTGTGATAGTTCTATGTGAGACTGGGTATTATGGGAAAGAGAAAGGCTTGAAGAAAAATAAGATCATATTGATAAGTCAAGCCTCATTGACAGCCATTTTTCAGAAAACATACTAAAATTCTATAAGAAGCAAAGTGATTTTGAGATATAAAACAACTCAGAAAATAGAGATAGAGTGAAAAATAGAGTTTTTTTAGTTCTAAGGCTGAGTTTTCCATTAAAAAAACACCCACATCATGTTAAATGAATATCTCTATAAATTAGCAGATCTTAACTTGAGAACAGGCATAGAGATACTTTCATTTCACATAGTAAACACAAAATTAAAAAACACAGAAAACCAAAAAAATTCAAACTGCTTAGCACCAACACTTTTATTTTACCAATGAATGTTGTACCTCGGCCATTCTCCTTCACGGGATTTTTTTTGTTTGTTTTCTGCATACTTTCATTGAAGTCAAGTGGTGCAACATCATTCAATTGAGGGTTGGGAGGGTGGCCTAATGGTTAAGATGTTTGCCTTACAAGCACAAAGTGCAGAGTTTGAGTCTCACAAAGGATAATTGGCTAAGCTTAAAATGGCTCGCAAGGGCAATTAGCTTAGTAAGAATCTATGAATCTAAGCTGCCATAACAATTCTTTATATTTTAAAATGTTCTTTGATCACAATTATAATATTCATTTATTTATTATTTATTTATTTGTTTTTGTTTACTGGGAAAATCTGACTTCATAATACCCATTTTCAGTGGAGGCCAGGGAAGAAAAGATTTGCAGTTAAACACAGAGTAGTTACATTTGTATTTACATTTAGACACAAACAGTAGTTACATTTATACATGCTAAGATTTTACAGAGGTGGAAGTTACAAAGAGAAAGCCCATGTGCAACTTAGTGGATTGTAAAGGCAGCAGTTATATATAAAAATTGTTTTGTCATTTCAGTGAGAGGTTGAGAGTATTCTGTTTAAGGAGAGTATTATATGGTGAACAGAACATTTTAACCCTGTGATGAGCATGTGCAGGACTAGGATTGGTTAAGATGTTGTTTAAATAGTGATTTAAAACTACTGAGTTTGTTGAAAAGTTTAATTTGTGTGGGATACTAGTTCAGAGTTGAGCAAAGTCTTGGGAGTAGATTGATTCTCGTGCAACATTATTTCACTTATATGTAAGTAATAGGAATTTGTTACTAGAATGGAGGTCCCTTGCAAGACAGTTTGTTTTGTTTGTTTGTGTCTTTCGGCTTTTCCCGGTTAGGGGTCGCCACAGTGGAACTCCGGTCCGCTGATGATTGGCAGTTGATTTTTACGTACCGGCTTGCCAGGCCTGATGCACAACCTTCAACGAAGGTACGCCCATTCACGCATGTCTCCACGCAGAAGACGCTCTAGCTGAGAATCGAACCGGATAGCGTCTTACTGTGAGGCGACAACGCTACCGCAGCACCATCACCGCGGGAAGGTCCCTTGCAAGACAGTAGTGGAGTAATAGGTTTTGTAGTACAGAGCATTTTTCTGGATGATGAATGAGTTTTTGTGCTGCAGTTAATTGTGAATATGTTAGGTAGTTATGTAGCTAAAGCCAGTTTAATTGCTTTAAGCTATGACAGTGGTGGGTCCTATGAGGGAGATTGGTGGCAATTGTAGCTGTTTTACTGTAGTAGAAGGTAAGTTTCTTTCTTTGAGTTTTGTTTAAGTTTGTTAGGATAGGAGCGGCAAATAAGAGAATTGGCATTAAGGAGGTGGCGGCTATTATCTTGCAGTATGTGTAAGGAATGCATTGATCCTAGAAAGGGAGCCTAGTTTCTGGTATGCAGATTTAATGGCATGCAGTATATGCTGGTCATATTTGAGATTGTCATCTGTTATAATGGGTCTATATCACATTGTCAAATGCCTCTTCGTCGAACCCTGTTTGTCAAAGTCTTCATCTGTCGAACAATCATTTCATTCAACTTTATCTCACAGTAAGTAACCAGTGGACAATTATCAGGAATTTGCCATTTTCCCCACTGTAGTGCAATCTCGGAGTTGGTACATTTAGTTAGGGGGTGGGGGGCTGTGCCCCCCATATTGGGGGTGTAGGTGCACAGCCCCCATCAAGGTGGGTTTTGAAATGCTGTTTTTGTTGCAGCCAGTAGGTTGGCCAACTTTTTACTTACTGTGGGAAACAGTTTCTCTGAAATGATCGCTCGAAGGATGAAGTTTCGACAAATAGGGTTCGATGAAGTGGCATTTGATGATGTGATATAGACCCCTATTATAACACCTAGAATTTTACTAGAAGATACTGTTTCGATGATCGTATTATTTGCTGACTTTATAGTAAAAGATTGCTTTTGATTTTCAGAGTCAAGGTAAACTTTATTGTCATTTAGAACTACACACATATAGCTTAAATGAAATTTCATGCATCATCTCAATTCTTAGTAAAAAATACAGATGTAGACCTGTGGATACCCGTAGAAATCAATGCTCGTACTCGGGATGAAAGCAATAAACCTTTACTCCACAAAGAAGAATCCCATAAAATGCTGGTTAAGCGCTTTCAACTGGAAACCCAGTCTTCTTCAGAACAATTAACAAAAGCACTCTTGCAGGTATATATAGTTTGCAGAAACAATTCAATTAAAAAAAACGCCAAAATTATAAAAGGTATACTACCTATTTTTTCAGCTTAAAATCTTCACCTTAAGAAATGTTGATACTTTTAAAAATGCATAAAATGTATATACAATATATTGCTTGTTTTAAGAAAACAAAAGGAAGGAATCTAGTAACTGCTGTAAATGTCTAAATTGGCATATAAATCTATATTGGCAAAACGGAAAGGCAATTAAAAAAACGTATTTATGAACACATATCGTATACAAAAAAGTGATACCAAAAATGCCTTATATAGGCATATATGTGATAAAGGGGTTGAGCATAATTTCCGTTTTGCCATAATAGATCAAGTTAAATGCAGTCCCTTTGGAGGTAATTGGAAAATGATCTTAGCATCATTGGAGAGTAGGTGGCAGATATTATCTGATGCCACTAGGCTACCTGGATTTAATGAGTTCGTTAGTATCAAACCCTTTTTGGTACTTTCACAATAGATTTTGGTTAGTTTTTTCAGTGATTCTTAGTATTTTTTAGTATACACACATTATAGTGTTATTTTTCATACAGTGGTCATTACATAATATCTAGGAACTAGAAATCTTATACATTACAACACACGTTGGAAATGTTATCATAGTTGCAGTATGTGTAGAGTAGTATAGTCTACAGGAGTTTATATTTAGTAGTGGATGATGAGGTAGAATATTTATGCACATTCACAAGCAGCATTAGGTAGTATAGTTTTGATACATATTGGGAGTGTCTATAATTTTTAGACATTTACAGCAGTTACTAGATTCCTTCCTTTTGTTTTCTTAAAACAAGCAATATATTGTATATACATTTTATGCATTTTTAAAAGTATCAACATTTCTTAAGGTGAAGATTTTAAGCTGAAAAAATAGGTAGTATACCTTTTATAATTTTGGCGTTTTTTTTAATTGAATTGTTTCTGCAAACTATATATACCTGCAAGAGTGCTTGTGTTAATTGTTCTGAAGAAGACTGGGTTTCCAGTTGAAAGCGCTTAACCAGCATTTTATGGGATTCTTCTTTGTGGAATAAATGTTTATTGCTTTCATCCCGAGTACGAGCATTGATTTCTACGGGTATCCACAGGTCTACATCTGTATTTTTTACTAGTTGTTCCTTGCTGTATTATATCATCTCAATTCTTGACATTACAAAGGAAATATACAACAACACATACAAGTAGAGGAATAAACATACTAAATACAACACTACTCTCAATACACTTAAGAAAAACCAGAGACATTTACCAACACTCAAATATGAAAAGAATTCCCTCCCCTAAGTTAAATTAACTACAAGGTAATACAAAACATACTACAGATTGAACAAAGCCCATGTTATTTGTCTAATATTGCACTGGGTGGGTTAAATAATACTGACTATGGATATAATAAATAAATACTGCACGTACTTGGAATTTATATAAGTATATATTGCACAAATAAAAAGTGACTTATTATGTGTCCAGACCACTGAGACTAGTGTCCGAGTTCAGAAGTCTTATCACTGTAGGGTAGAAACTGTTTTTGAATCTTGTAGTCCTGCAATGGATGCTGCGATACCTTCTGCCAGATGCTTAACCAATCCATGTGCAGGATGCATGGTGCCCTGTATTATTTTGGTGGCCATTTGTATGGTTCTTGCAGAATAAAGTTGATGCATCAATGGTAGACTAGAACCTGTTACCTTCTATGTGACCCAGATTTTGGCTATGTTTTGAGGTAAAAAAGCATTAACTTAAGTTTTCTTGGGGTTGAACAGAAGGTTTGATTCTTTGAGCAAAATTTCTACAGAGGAGAATGATTTTTGGGTAATGTCTTGGAGCTTATTTATTGTTGAGGCCACACACATTAATGATGGGTCATCTGCATAGTGGTGAGTGGAGGTGTGGAGGTCATTAATAAATTTATTAAATAGGAAAGGACCCAGGATAGAGCCCTTCGGGACACCTGTAGTAACTGGTTTAAAGGATGAGTAGGGTTGTTGCCACTTAACGGCTTGCTGCCTTCTGGATAAGTAACTAAGAAACCACAACAAAGAGTACTGTGAAAGTCCTATTGAGGAGAATCAAATGAGCAGTTGCTGGGTGAGACAGTATCAACAAGGTGGACACAAGCAGACCATTGTTACTATGTTGGTTTATTATATTGGTACAATGTAGTACAGCAGTAGTGGTGCTGTGCTGGGGTCTAAAGCCATGTTGTGTTTCTGAAAGCAGGTTATTTGAGTTTAGGTGTTACTTTAGCGGCATATGGATGTATTTCTCTAATATTTTGGAGACAGGGGACAGAATATTGGTCTGTAGTTATTAAACTCTGTAGACGTTCTGCCTTTGTGCAGTGGTATGATGTAGGATTTTTTCCACAGTGAGGGACGTATCTTTCTGCTATGGACCTAATAATTAGTATGGACAAAGAGAAGGCTATGACTTCTGTGGCCATTTTTAGGTGGTCTGACGGTAGTTGGTCTACAGCTACGGAAGTAGTTTTTAATTTAAGGAGCAACTTCCTTATGAGTGGGGTAGGTACTTTGCTAAAACTGAAGAGCTGTGGGTGGTTTTGACTGGACAGGAGTAGAGGGGGCAGATGTATTAGTGTCCAAGAGAGATAATATTGACTGTATAAAGTAAGAATTAAATAAACTGTGTGGGGATAGTCTGTCATACTGTCTGTTTTTGGAGAGGGACTGCTGATCTTGCCAGGGTGGAGTAGTTTATTTAGTGATGACAAAAAAAGTTTTGGATTGTTTGTATGTTTGTCTTGTATGTTGGTATAACATCTTCTGACATGGCATTTTGTAAGGTTTTTAAGCTGTCTAAATTGCTGGAAGGCATTTTGAGTTCTATTTTTATACCAACGTTTCCACACTTTATCCCTTTTTATCATGATTTTTATTTTGTTTAGTTTGTCAGCCATGGTGCGGGGTTGGACTTTACTCTTATTACGTACTGGTGCTAGATTATTTAAGGTCTGTAAAAGTATGTTATTAAAGTGTTCTATAGCAGTATCTAGTGGCATTGTTCTAAGTACATTCCAGGTATATTGTTTCAGTGAAAATATCTTTGTGGAAATTGGTTGCATTTTTATTTGATTTTAGATAATATGTTTATCTAGGTTATGGTAAGTTCTTATGGCATATGTAGGTATGTGGTCACTTATGCTGAGAGGCAGCCTACTTTTGTCAGTCTGTCTGGTGTGTTTGTAAGAATCCAGTCTAATGTTGAGTGTCTCCCTGAAGATTTATTGATTTTAGTCCTGAAGTTTTATTGATTTTAGTAAGTGTGGTTATTGTCTGAAGTTGAACAAGCTTATGGATTCAGTGGGGGTAGTGGAATTTATGAGTTGACAGTCTATATATAAGTCTCCAAGTATTACAGTTTCATGGTTAATTTTGTTGGGATATCCAGCAGGATGCTTTCAGCAGTATCAATGTTATTCTCTGGTGGTATATAAACTGCTGTTAAACATATAGTTTTCCTATTGCTTATTTTAGGAGTAATAGAAGTTCAGCATTGTTAAATGTGGATATTTCCTGTGGAAGTAGGGTGATGGTTAGGGAAGTTTTACAGTTGATTGCAACACCACCTGCAAGCATGTTTTGCCTGTCATGCCGGAGTATATTGCATCCTTTGCTGTGATCTCATTATCCTTTATTTCTTTATTTAACCAGCTTTCATTAGTTATGACTACATCAGGATTGTATGTGGCAAGGAAGGCATGTATGTCATGGACATTATTTTACATACTTCTTAGATTCATACATAGTAAAGTCAGTTTGGGCTCTATTTTTTTGCTGAGATGTGTTAGGTGTCTGGTTTATTCTGGAGCTGGAAGTGATGGTTTTATGAACAGTGGGACCTGGGTTGGGATGAATATCTCCCCTAGATTTTTGAATTGATGATTTACAGAGGGAAGAGTGTGACCAGCTATATTTTTGTCTTGGTTTAGTATTTGATCATAAATTTGGATACTCAGTTTTGAGACATTTATAGATAAATAAATCAGATGTGGTTTGTTTGCAGAGATAGGGTGTTATGGAGAAAGGCAAGCTGGATAGATGTTGATATTCTTTGTGAGGACTGGTTGAAGGACTAAGTATTTGAAGGAGGTGGATTTGTTAATTGGTGATGATGGCTAGAAGAGTGAGGAGGAATAATAAAATAAACTGAGTAAGGGGCATCTTATTTAATTATTAGTTATTAACTTACCATAATTTAGTATCTGTGTTGTCTTCTTTCATTCCTCCTCAGAAATGGCATTACGGATCTGTGCTCAGATCCGACTCGGCCACGTTTTTTCAGACTAGGATCCAAGTCTTGAGATCCTCCCACTACCCACAATGCCATGCGCTCTAACCAACCTCCTCAGATCGAGTTTGCTGCCCATAGATAACAGAGAGCAAACAATAGAGAGATCTTAATATACACCATTATAAAAGTATAAATACATGCGTCTCCATAACCAAAGGCTCAAAAAAGTACAGTTTTGTACCTACCATAAATGTAGATGTCCGAGAGGAATGCATCTGCAGTCCTTACAAATGGGTTGTCCTGTCGTCAGGCAGCCCTTCGGTCGGCCGGATTCCAAAGTCTGGGTCTGGCTTCGGCTGGTGTCGCACTTCACCCGACGTCATTGCGGCAGTTTTTCGGGTATAAAGGCATCAGCCGACGCCATTTTCCTCAGTGTTTCTTGCCCCAGATGCCAGGTGCCCTCTTGGTAGGCTAAATTTGGATAAATGCCAAAGTTTCCAAATAGTAGAGAGCAAACACACAAAATAAACATGTATGTACATATATACAAACAAATACACCATAATAGATCCCCCCTAAGCTAGCTGAAGATTGGTAAATACCCTAGGAGTACCTCAGAGGGAAAGAGGGTGGGTAATCCTGACTGCAGATGCATTCCTCTCGGACATCTACATTTATGGTAGGTACAAAACTGTACTATGTCCTTCAAGGATGCATCTGCAGTCCTTACAAATGGGTAGAATACCATAGCTAAACTAGGGAGGAGGTAATGAGAATAGATTATGGTGTAGTCAGGATCCCTTGCAAAACAGCAGTGGCAAAGCCAGCACGGGATCTAGAGTATAGAGGTAAGTTATAATGCTTGGCAAATGTATGCACGGAGGTCCAAGTAGCAGCCTCTAAAATGTCCTTGGTAGCCACTCCTCGTAAGAAAGCTGTGGTAGTGGCTGTGGCCCTTGTGGAGTGAGGCCTGATGTTCTCTGGAGTTTTCTTTCCATGGTAGGAGTAACAAAGTCTAATGCAATTTCCTATCCATTTGGAGATTGTCTGTTTAGAAATTGGTTTTCCTTCTTTTCCTGTTGCATAAGCTACCAGAAGCTGGTCAGTTTTTCTATTGTTTTTTGTTCTGTCCAGGTAGTAGCGTAATTGCCTGTGCACATCCAAGGTATGTAAGAGCTTTTCTCCCCTGTTCTGTGGATTGGGGAAGAATGTAGGAAGGTGGATAGCCTGATTTAAAGATACTCTGGATACCACCTTAGGCATAAATGTAGGATTTGTTCTCATGGACACTCTATCTTGATGGAAGATCAGGAAGGGTTGTACTGCCATTAATGCTTGTAGTTCAGAGACCCTTCTTGCTGAAGTTATTGCCAGCAGGAAGGCAGTTTTCCAGGATAAGTATTGCAAGTCTGCTGTAGCTGCTGGCTCGAAAGGAGGTAGAGTCAGTTTTTCTAGCACAAAGATCAAGTCCCATGCTGGCAATGGAGGTTTCCTGGGAGGTTTTACATTTTTAATTCCCCTCAGAAACTGTCTGAGCAGAGGATGCGAGAAGACCGGAGGATCCAAGCTGTATTGTGCTGAAATAGCTGATGCATGTATCTTTATGGAGGAATAGGACAGGCCTGTGTGGTAGAGCTTGGCCAAGTACTCCAGGATGTTGGCTATGTTCACCAGTGTCACATCTTGCCCCTTTGCAGCACTCCAGATGAGATATCTTTTCCATTTTGCTGCATAATTCTTTCGTGTTGAAGGTCTACGAGCCTCCAGGATTATGTCCTTAACCCTTTGGGATAAATTTGGGTTAATTTCTGTCATGTAATGTTCCAGGCAGTTAGCTGCAGAGTTTTTAGGTTTGGATGCAGAATGTTGTAGTTGTTCTGTGTCAGCAGTAGTGGGATCAGGGACAGTTTCCATATTTGTTCCTGGGACATGCTCCTCAGCAGTGGGTACCAATGTTGTCTTGGCCAGTCTGGGGCTATCAGAATGATCCTCGGACGTTCCTCTTTGATCTTGAGAAGCACCTTGTGCATCAAAGGAAGTGGTGGGAATGCGTATGCTGTCAGGCTTTTCCAACTGAAGGATAGGGAGTCCACCTTCCAAGCAAGTGGGTGGTAAGTCCTTGTGCAGAATTTCTTCAAATGGTGATTGCATGGGGATGCAAACAAGTCTATTTGTGGTAATCCCCATTCTCTTGTGATGACTTTGAAGATGTCCGGATGCAGCATCCATTCGTGGGCATCTGTTGTAGTTCTGCTTAGTATGTCTGCTAGAATGTTTTCCTTCCCTGGTACATAAATTGCCTGTAACTGAAGGTTGTAGCTCAGAGCCACATCCCATAGGTCTAGTGCCAGCCGCATAGGGGTATGAGTGTGTGCCTCCCTGTTTGTTGATGTACCACATAACTGTGGTGTTGTCTGTCCTTATCAACAGCTGGCCTTCGTGGAGAAGAGGTCTGAATGCCTGGATTGCCAATTTTACTGCCATCATTTCTTTTAGATTTATGTGCAGATGCAGTTGGTCTTGAGTCCATAGGCCTTGAATGCACTTGTCCATCATGTGTGCCCCCCAACCCAGGTCTGAGGCATCTGTCGTGATAGTTTGTCTTGGTTGACTTTTGCAGAAGGGCAGTCCTGTGTTTGATTGACAGGCCTGAGCCCACCATAAGAACTCTTGCTTCAGGCATGGAATCATTGGAATTTTGGTTTCCAGGCTGTGCTTGTGCTGAGACCACAAATTCTTTAGGTACCACTGTAGCTTTCTCATATGAAGCCTGGCATGAGGGACCAGAATTATGCAGGATGCCATGAAGCCTAGAGCTTGTAGCACTTTTCTTGCAGCTAGATGGCTCTGCTTTGTTAATGCCAAGAAATAGAGAGGAAGTTGCTCTTTCTTTTCTGCAGTTAGAAATGCCATTTGTTTTGATGTGTCCAGTTCTGCACCCAGAAAGGTTATTATTTGGGATGGAATCAGCCTTGACTTTTTTGTATTGACTGTGTATCCCAGGGCTTGTAGCAGGTAGATGACTTTTTGTAAGTCTTCTGTTAATTTGCTTTTGTTGTCCGCTTGTATCAGGCAGTCGTCCAGGTAGGGATAAATTTGAATTCCCTGAAGTCTGCAATGAGCGATTACTGATGCCAGGCATTTCGTGAACACTCTGGGCACAGTAGATAAGCCAAAGGGCAATGCTGAGAATTGATAATGCACTGATCCTGCAAGAAATCTGAGGTATCTTCTGCAAATTGGTCTTATGGGGACGTGCAGGTATGCCTCCTTGAGATCTAGAGTTACCAGCCAAGACTCCTTTCCCAGCATGGGAAGAAGCTGCTGTAGGGTCAGCATTTTGAATTTTGGAACAATGAGGAATGTGTTTAGAGCGGACAGATCTAGAATAGGCCTCCATTTGTTTTCTTTTCTTGGTACCAGGAAGAGCCTGGAGTAAAATCCCTTCCCTTGCTCCATCAATGGTACCTTTTCCACAGCATGCATTCTGAATAATTGAGATATTTGTTTTAGAGCTTCTGCCCTTTGAGAAGGTGGTAGGTTTGGCATTCCTCTCTTTCCTGGTAATGTATGGAAATGGAACCTGTAACCTTTGTCTATAGTCTGCAAAATCCATTTTTCTCTTGTAATGCAGTGCCAGTTTCTTGAAAATAATGTTAGCTTTCCGCCTAAGGGTGCTTCTAGTTGTTCCCTGGTAGGCGGTGTCACCGCCAAGTCACTGTGATTGAGCTGTTGTAGTGGTGGTGGCTGTATCCGTGCCTCGCTGGTTGTTACCCTGCCACTGGCGACCCTGTAGGCACCCCTGGATTGGTTTCTGCCTCTAGAGCCTATTCCTGCCTCTTTGTGCCTTAGAGGAGTCTGGAAAGGACCAATTCTTGGAGGGCCAATTCCTGCTAAACCTTGGAGGTTGAACTTGTAAGAAATCTTTTACTGTTTGCACAGATTTTGCTTTCTTCCATCTTTTCAGAACCTGCTGTGCGGGGCACCAAATAAATTGACCTTGTCCATAGGTGCATCCAAAAGCTTAGATTTGACATGGTCTGGTAATGCCTGCTCTTTCAACCATGCATGCCTCCTGATAACTGTGCCAGTCATGGCTGATCTAAAGGAAGCCTCCAGTGCATCATAGCCACATTTTAAAGAATGGTTACTAACCTGCTGTATGTTATGTAACATTTCTTGAACATACTTTTTATCTAAAGATTCTTCAGAGGACAGCTTTTTAGTCAACTGGTCAAGCATAAACTCTTGATATTGAATCATATGAAATTGGCAGTTCAAAGCTCTAGCTGACAAAGTAGCAGAGGTGTAAACTTTTTACCCCATCTCTCCACGCACCTGGATTCCCTTTTAGAGTAGAGGGTCGTTTTAGAAGTAGTAGCTGCTACAGCTTTAGGGCCCTGGGAGATAGTCTCTGGATCTGCAAAAGGGGCCTTATATAAATGGTGATGAGTGCCCGGGACCCTGTAGTACCTATCAGGTTTAGCAGGAGCCGGAGGTAAAGTATCAGGAGTAGTACAAGCATCATTAAATGCATCATCAACAACAGATAGAACTGGAGGAATAGCTAAAGGCCTATGCTGTGGTAAGTGTAGAAAGGTCCTAAGCCTTTTTCTAGAGTCTGAGAAATCTTGGCCCTGCCACTGAAATTGTTCCCTCATAGCATGCAAGGTTTCCCCAAAGGAAAATTCCTCAGGAGGAGAGGCTGAAGGGATGGACTCCTCAGCATCAGAGTCTTCAAGGAGAATAAGAAGCCTCAGGAGGGTCTGTATGATCTGAATCATCAGAAGAATCATCTGTGGCTACTGGCTCTGGGGGCTCTGCTCTAGGCCTCTTTTCTGGAGGAGGGAGGGAGGCCCTGTCTGGATGAGGCTGGGATCCACGAATTAAAGTGATGAGATCCTGTGCCAAAGAAAGCATATGGGAACTGGTGCTGGGCCTGTGAGAGGGGGGCTTGGCAGGCACAGGTTTGGAAGTTTTGGCTGCTTTAGCCCTGGCAAAGGCCTTAATAGACATAACTGGAGGAGGCCTAGCAGCTCCACGTGCAGGGGTAGAAATATCTAGTGGAATGGTGTCTGATAAATCCTGAGAAATCGCAACAGAAGGCTGGATTTCAGAAGCCGTTTCTACCAGTACAGAAGAGGCCTCGGTAGAAGGCAAGTTATCTGCTGAAGAAAGAACCGCTTGCTCGGTTTCCGAAACCGAGACACTCGTGGCTTAATCGCGGTTTCAGCCGAACCGGACCGCGAGTGTCGGTCCTTTTATGCTTTTTTGGTTATTTGCGTAGTCGGAGGATCCGACGGCATAATGTAGGCAAAATCGAGCCGAAAATCTGTTCAGCAAGTCCGAGCGACGCCTAAGCGCCCGTCGGTTAAAGAAGCACAGGCTAGACAAGCTGCTACGTCGTGGTCTGGGCCTAAGCAATGTATGCAATAGGAGTGGAAATCTTTATGAGGTATTTGTTTCCCACAAGGTAAACAATTATTAACTTTCTCTGACATCGGCTGAGGCAAGAAAGAGTCCCCAACGGGGTACTTAGCTTTATAGAAGTCTTCGAAGTAGTATTCGGTAGTAGTAATCTCTGGATCTGACCGACCGCACTTGCGAACAGCTTCTTCGGGCCACGCCGCAAGAAAGACTGAGGAAAATGGTGTCGGCTGATGCCTTTATACCCGAAAAACTGCCGCAATGACGTCGGGTGAAGTGCGACACCAGCCAAAGCCAGACCCAGACTTTGGAATCCGGCCGACCGAAGGGCTGCCTGACGACAGGACAACCCATTTGTAAGGACTGCAGATGCATCCTTGAAGGACATCCAGGAACAACAGTTCCCAAAGATAGTTCTCTCCAGGTCTTCTAGAATACCAGGAAGGGGATGGTTGGGTGGGAAGGTGAGGAGGAATAGGTTCATAGGTTGGTACTAGGTTATTGGCCCTGGGGTCTATATAAGCCTAGCCAAAAATGTTCCCTGGCTTTCGCCACCCAAGAAAGTTATTTTCCTGTGCCCCTGTCTAGCAGAGCCACAGAAGTGATACCCGGGATGAATGTCCTATTTCCCATCCAATTGTCGAGATTTTTCTTAAAGAGAGCTAATGAGCAGCTTTACTTGACAGGACTGGGTAGTCTGTTCCAGAGCAAGGGAAGTCTCTGGGACAGGAATCCATCCCTCTAGCATGTTCTGTTACAAGGTTTAGGTCCCTGGAGCGTGTGGCTCGGAGGGATTGGGGTTTCTTTAAGTGTAGCATGTCTAACAGATCTGGGTTTGACATGGCTTTGTATGTTAGGCACAGATCACCTCTGAGTAGCCGATAAGTGACAGAGAAGAGCTGGAGTTTTGTGAGACGGTCTGCATATGGCATCTGTTTGAGGCCAGTAATCCTCTTAGTGAGGTATTTATTTCTGTGGGCTTTCTAGTTGTTGTAGATGTATTGCGAGGTACATGCCAAATGAGGCGTTGTACTCTATAATGGGTCTGATGAGTCAAGCCAAGTCTGCTCTTTAATTTTTCCCTTAGAACTGTTTCTACTTGCAATCTAAACAGCCTATACTCTATCTGAAAAGCTCAGCACTTGCTCCTAAAGCATTTTTATACAGGTAAAGCACTCTTAAACAAAAGAAAGTACTTCATTCACCTAAATTCTGTTGAGTACACATCTCCCTATAGGTCCTTTCTGACTCAGTTACACAGCAATCTTTTTCTCTATTTCTAGCATGTCGAAGGTTCAATTGCTGGCGTCCTCTCCTGTTCAGCTGGTGAATCTGGGAATCTTGAGGCAATGTTACAATTGCCTCATGTACACAGACAACCCTCTCCTCCTCCCAACAAATACAAATATATGCGAGATGCAACTATATAGCCAAACTGGAGGCTGAGCTCTCTCAATTCAGTACTGGCAAGACCAGTCAGGAGGAGAAGGTAACCACGCACACCACAAACCCAGTCTCACATAGAACTATCACAACAGCAAACCAAACACATAAACACACAAAAACATACTGAGGCTGGTTAAAAATCTACCAAAACAACAGAGGCCTCCAAAGCAGACACCCAAGCAACCACCACCTCAAGACATAGCACATGCAACACATAGTTCACAAAGTCAGTGTGCTAAACAGTCACAGCCCTTAAGGCCAAACAACATGCCAGACACACTTGTAATAGGTGACTCCATAGTCAGACACACTGACGTCCCGCTCACCTGACTGAACAAGGAAAAGGTCACAGTAAGCTGCTTGTCGGGAGCTAGAATCCGCCACATAACACAAGCACTCAGGTCACTCCACAGCAAGTACAAATATGACTCAGTCATTGTACATGCCAGTGTGAACGACCTGAGACGTACCCCCCTGGACTACATGAAAAGAGACATAGAGGAGCTCTCTGATTATGTAGCCCAAGCCGGTATGACCCTGACCCTGAGCAGCATCTTACCCTCACCAAGAATGATGCCACAGTACAAAGACAAAATTATCAGTTTTAACAATTGGCTTAATTACTGGTGCCATTCTAAGGGGATCCAATGTCTGTCTGCTTGGGATGACATGCTTGACAAGCCACGCTGCTTCACAAGGATGGCTTGCACCTGTCACCCCTGGGCTTCCGGATATTGGCCAAGGCTCTTGCCACCCCCATAGTGCCTTTTTTAGGCAAGGCTCAAATGACAAACATACCTCCCTAGAAAACACACGTGGAAAAAAACTAAGGGTAATGCTGCTCAATGCCAGAAGTCTAAACCTCAAGATGCACGCCCTCGAAGCCCTCCTCAGTATGGAGAACATCAATGCCTGTGCAGTGACTGAAACCTGGTTCAAGACTCCTGAGAGCACCCCAGCACTATCAGGTTTTACCTCATATCATGCTTTCCGCCCCAAAACTTGGACCGAACCACAAAAGGAGGGGGAGTATCCATTTTCATCAAAGATACCCACACCTCCAGGTTAGTGGCAACGCACGAAGCATCAGAGACTATCCAGGTGCAACTAACCATAGGCAAAACTGCCTTACAGTTTGTAGCATGCTACAGACCACCCTCTCAAACTCAGGAACCCCACACAGCCTTCCTGAAGACACTGGAGAGTATGAATGTCTCTCCAAATACCATCATTTTGGGAGACTTCAACTACCCAAACATAGACTGGGAACATTACTCAAGCCCCAACACCCTAGCCCAAAGGTTCCTAGAATTCATAAACTCAAATGCAATGGAACAACTAGTCACCATTCCCACAAGAGGAGACAATATACTAGACCTGATCATCACAAACATGGGGACAAAATGCTCCACACCGAAGTATATCCCTCTTTGGTAAGATCAGACCATAAATTAATCTCACTGGAAATCCACATCCCCCACCCCTGCACAAAAGACCACAGTGAAGAACTTCTCAAAAGCAAACTTCACACTTCTTAAGACTGAAGTGGTATCCTTCAAGGCCCATGGGCCAGTGGAAACCACAACCCACACTGCTGAATCCTTTGCAAATGCCTTCTATGGGCACCTTCAAGAATGCATGGATCATGCAATCCCAAATAAAACCAAGACCCATTCCCCAAAGGCAGGCCCGGTCTGGTGGACCCCAGCCATAAACAAACTTTACAACAGGAGGAGGAAGCTACTACATGACAGAGCAAAATCCCTAAAAGGGAAGGCCTCTGATCAGTACTAGCAAAAACTATGAACACTCATAAAATCATCCAAGGCCAACTTTGAGAGAAAAATCGCAAAAGACACAAAAGACAATCACAAGGCCTTCTTTAGCTATGTTAGAAACCTGGGTGGAAACTCCCAGATATGCTCAGAGTTAGTTCAAAATGACACAAAATACACTGAACCCACTGATATTGCCAACATTCTGGCAGACGGGTTCAGTGCAAATTTCTTCCCTACCCCCAAAGGAGAAATAACTATCCCAGCAGAGTGTAGCCTCCCTAACATCTCAGATGCCCAGGTGAGAGCCGCCCTCTCTAAAGCTAAAAACACAGCATCAATGGGACCGGATGTTGTCCCGGGCTGTGAGCTACATGAACCCAAGAGGAACTAAACCCACACATAAGGCTGCTGTTTAATCTTAGCCTTACTACAGGATACATACCCAAAGAGTGGCGTACGGCAACAGTGGTCCCACTTCACAAAGGCGGTGCCTCTACGGACCCTGGAAATTACCGCCCCATAAGCTTGACGAGCCTGGTCTGCAAAGCTATGGAGAGGATCATTATGGAACTCATAAACAAAGACATTGGGGACCTACAGACATTGGATCCTACTCAATTTGGCTTTGTCAAGGGCATATCCTGCCTTTTGAACTTGGTCGACTTTTTTGAAACAGTCACGAAGGCCATTGATGAGGGTAAGGCAGTTCACACAGCCTACCTTGACCTTGCAAAAGCCTTTGACACAATACCCCACTCGGGCATCATAGACAAACTCACCAGCTTAAATGTAAACCCATATGTCACAAGATGGGTTGCAAACTGGCTCAAGGACAGAAAGCACAGGGTCAGAGTTGCTGGAGCTATGTCAGACTCTAAGCCAGTCACAAGCGGTGTCCCACAGGGCTCAGTCCTGGGACCCCTCTTGTTCGGCATTTATTTTTCCGAAGTACAGGCAAACATAGGAGGATTGTGGCTGACAAAGTTCGCAGATAACTGCAAACTGGGCGCCATAATTGATACTCCAGCGGAAACAAACATCCTTCAGAGAGGCCTCATAGAAACGGATAATTGGTGCCAGAGCCATGGCCTTAAGCTGAACGCCAAAAAATGTATAGTCATACCCTTTGGGAAAAACAAGGTATCACAAATTACCACATAGGTGGTAATCCATTACACGGAAGAGGTAATCAGGGACCTAGGGACCCAGGTTGACAGTAACCTCTCATTTGACACTCACATTGCCAAAGTGGTTAGGAAGACCTTCTATATTGCCCACCTTATCATGAAGGGTTTCACATCTAGATCAAGAGAGGTCATTGTGCCCCTGTACTCTTCTCTTATCAGGCCAATGATTGAGTACAATGCCCCATTTGGGATGTATCTCACCCGACACCTGCAGCAGTTGGAAAGACCCCAAAAGTTCCTCACCAAGAGGATAAAGGGTCTTAAACATATGTCATATGCTGCCCGACTGAAAAAACTCCAGCTCTATTCAGTCACATACCGCCTACTCAGAGGTGATCTGTGCCTGACGTACAAGGCCATGTCCAATCCTGAATTAATGGACATACTCCACCTCAGAAAATCCAAATCCATCAGAGCCACGAGAACAAGTGACTTAAACCTCAACACAGAAATAAATAGGACGTGCTTGAGGGACAGATTCATAACCCAGAGGCTCCCTACACTCTGGAACAGAATCCCAGTCCATGTTAGGCAGAGCCCCTCACTGACTCTATTCAAGAGAAATCTCGACGAGTGGATGGGAGATCGAGGTTTACCCCGGGTCATCTCTGTGTCACTACTAGACAGAGGCATAGTAAACTAAACCCTAAAAGGGCATAGTATTCTCATCCTAAGGGGTGGTGTAAGCCACACACACTCTGGCTAGGCTTATAAATGCCTTAGGGCAGATAGCCTAGTACGAACCTATGAACCTATGAACCTATGAACCTATAGGTAGAGAGGAACAATGACCTCTTTTTTTTTCTGGAGGTGAACCCTTTGTGATGAAGTGTGCCACATAGAAGGATTTCCTGACTACTGTGGCGATGTGATTATCAAAGGAGAGACTACCGTCCACCTGTGTCCCAAGGACTCTTATCACACTTTCTGTGTTTAGTAGGCTACTGCCTATGTGGTAGTTTATGGGTATAGTGTTTTTCCCAAAGGGGATGACAATGCACTTCTTGGCATTGAGACTGAGGCCATGACTTTGACACCAAGCATCAGTCTCAGTGAGGCCCCTTTGTAGAATGTCCACATCATTAGGCGATTCTATTATGGCACCTAGTTTGCAGACATCTGCAAATTTCGTTGGCCAAAGACCTGCTGTATTAGCCTGGACTTCTGAGAAGTAGATGCCAAACAAGAGATGACCCAGGACTGAACCCTGTGGTACTCCACTTGTAACTGGTCTGAAGTTGGATTTGGAGGCGGCTACTTTCACTGTGTGGGTTCTGTCAGTGAGCCAGTTGGCAACCCATCTTGTGACATAGGGGATTTATGCCCAGTCTAGTGAGTTTACCTATAACTCCAGAGTGGGGGATGGTGTTGAAAGCCTTGGTGAGGTCAAGATAGGCTGTGTGCACCACCTTACCCTCGCCCTCGCCTCTGGTGACTACTTCAAAGAAGTCAATCAGGTTTAGGAGACATGACCTACCTTTTACAAACCCAAACTGAGTGGGGTCCAGAGTTTGGAGGTTGCCTATGTCCTTGTTTATAAGCTCAAAGATGATGCGTTCCTTGGCCTTGCAGACCAGGCTCGTCAGGCTAATGGGGCAGTAGTTCCCAGGGTCCGTGGTGGCACCCCTTTTGTGGAGTGGGATAACCATCGTTGTGTGCCATTCAGCAGGCCAAAGTCTGAAGTGAGGTTATGATTGACACGGTACTTAGGTGGGGTGCCAGTTTGTTCTGTAGTTCATGCAGAACGCAGCCTGGGATGTTGTCAGGTCCCATGGATGCTGTGTTCTTGGCTTTGGAGAGTGTGGTCTTTACTTGTCTAGCCGTGATTACAGGGGCTTTGCATTTTTCTGGTATAGTGATGGGCCCTTTGGGTGTGGGGGGGGGTGAAGTTTGCAATGAACCTCTCTGTGCCAGGATGTTGGCAATATCAGTTGGTTCTGTATATCTAGTGCCATTGTGCTGTAGCTCAGAGCAGATCTGAGTGTCGCCATTGAGATTCTTGACATAGCTGTAGAATGCTTTGCGGTTGCCTTTGAATCAGTGGCAATTTTATTTTCGTAACTAGCTTTAGAGGATTTTATGAGGGATTTCAGCTTCTTACTGAGGCTGACCAGGGAGTTCCTGCAATCAGGGGATTTTACTCTTTTTTGCAACAGCTTTTTCCTTCTGTTGTAGAGTTTGTTTATGGCAGGGGACCACCAGATTGGCTTCCTTTTTTTGGAGGATAGAGTCTTAGTTCTGTGGGGATGGCACAATCCATGCACTCGTGTATGGGCTTATACAGTGCATTCGTATAGGATTCAGCAGTCGTACCTTTATTTTCCATCTGCATGGGTGTCATGAAGCTTACCACTTCTGTCTTAAGAAGTATGAAGTTAGCTTTGGAGAAGTTTTTTACAGTGGTTTCCTTAATGGGGGTGGGGGCAGGATATTGATGTCTTGGGTGATTAGCTTGTGGTTGGATCTGACCAGCAAGGAGTTGACCTCTGGTGTGGAACATCAGTTGCCCATATTGGTAGTGACCAGGTCCAGGATATTGCTGCCCCTGGTGGGGGTATGGACAAGCTGATCCAGGGCATTGGAATTTATGAATTCCAGAAAGCGTTGAGCAAATTTGTTAGTACATGAGTAGTTTTCCCAGTTGATGGTGGGATTGTTGAAATCGCCCATTATTAGGGTATTGGGCTGTACCTTAATATTACCCAGTATATCAAGAAACGTGGAGTGGGCATCCTGGGGCATGGTGGGGGATCTGTAACAAGCTACAACCTGGACTGCAGTCTTGCTCAGTGTTAGTTGCACTGGGATAATTTGAGATGCATTTTGTTGAGCAACTAGCCTGGAGGTGTGGAGGAATGAAAGAAGACAACACAGATACCAAGTTATGGTAAGTATATAACTAATAAATCTGATGTTCTCTCTTTCATTCTTCCTCATGAATGGGTAGAGCCCCCAGCTATAGAACTCCTGGGTGGTCTCAAGGAAGGATATGCCAGAGCACAGTTGAACTGAATGAAGCCCTGCTCCAGGAAATGAGATCCAATTTATAATGCGATACAAAAGTATGAGTCTTAGACCAAGTGGCTGCAGTACAGATATCATCTAATGAGGCCCTGGAAGAAAAGACAGATGAGGTGGGCATAGACCTGGTGGAGTGGGCCTTAGGGGGGCAAGGTAGTCGCAAAAAAGAAGTTATGTCTTACCATAATGTTCCATCTGTGTTGTTCATCTTCTTTCATTCATCACTGATGGGTTCGGTTCCGAGCCCCTCGGAACCGAGTTGGCCTAATATCAAGCTTGCGCCAGCCAAAAACTCTCGAGCTAAGCTTCTACCCATAATACCCTTCTTCTTGTCACCTCAGATTGAGTTTGCCCATGTTATACAAGTAAAGCAGAGGCCATTTCTGCGCAAATGGCCTAAGACACCACTTGGACCCAAAGTATCCCCCAGCAGCCTTTGGCGGGGGAAGGAGGGTGGGAAGTGATGAATGAAAGAAGATGAACAACACAGCTGGAACATTATGGTAAGACATAACTTCTTCATCTGATGTTGCTAATCTTCTCTCCATTCATCCCTGATGGGACAGAATCCCCAGCTACCTTGTGATCCTTGGGCGGCCCTTATGGAAGAACATTCCTGAGTACCAATGAGCCGAAGGCAGTTCTCCCTCTGGAGATCACATCCAATTTGTAATGATTGATAAAAGTGTGGGGTTTAGCCCAAGTGGCTGCTGCACAGATATCATCCATAGAAGCTCTGGAGTGGAAGGCTACAGATGTTGCCATAGATCTAGTACAATGGGCTTTAATATTCTTTGGCATAGGTTCTTTTGCAAATGAATAAATGAAATGTAAGCAGTCCCTTAACCACTTAGATAAAGTGACCTTGGAGATAGAATTTCCTATTCTAGGCTCAGAAAAGGAAATGAAAAGTTGGTCAGTTTTATGAATTGCTTTGGTCCTGTCTAAATAAAATCTCAATTGTCTGTGCACATCCAAGGAATGCAGGCATTATTCCCCTTTATTAGAAAAATTTGGAAAAAATACTGGTAAGTCAATAGTCTGATTGATGGAAAAGTCAGAAACAACTTTGGGGAGGAAAGATGGGTTTGTCGGGAGTGATACTCTGTCCTATTGGAAAATTAGATAGGGTCTTTTGGTGCATAATGTCTGAAGTTGAGAAATTCATCTGGCTGACGTGATGGTTACCAGGAAGAGGGATTTCCATGACAAGAATTGGAGATTACATTTTGCTGTGGGTTCAAAGAGTCAAAGACTGGAGAACTAATGTGAGGTTCCATGGCTCTATAGGCTGATTGATTGGAGGCCTAATATGAGAAACTCCTTTGAGAAAAGTTTTACATAAACACATTGATATGAGAGGGGCACCATCCAGCCCATTATGGTAATTTGAAATCGCCGCCAGATGTATTCATACGGTTGAGGCTGCGGCTCCATCTTCAAAAAACTTAGGCTGATATTGTAAAACCGCTGTGACTGGAGCCAAATACAGATCTAGCATCTTTTCCTTTGACCAAATAGAGAACCTGTTCCATCTGTCCAGATATAGTCTTCTGGTGGATGCTTTATGAGAGGCCAGAACAATGTCACGAACAAGTGAGGAGAGATCATCCTGCCTGGCAACTAACGGAAGTGGAGAAGCCAAGCTATCACTCACTGCCAAATTCTCATGGCCTCTCAACACAGGAGGTAGGACTTGGTTCCTCCTTGTTTGTTGATATACCAGACTACTGACATATTATCTGACTAGACTGCAATCGTTCCAGAAGGTGAACCAGTTGGAATGCTTGCAACACTAACAGCACCACTCTCACTTCTAGAATGTTGATATGCAGGTTGTCCTCCAACATGGACCATGGGCCTTGGACTGTCTTTCCTTGTAAATGCCCCCCCCCCCCGCCTTGGACTGTCTTTCCCTGGAAATGCCCCCACCCTATCAGGGAAACATCTGTGGTCACAATGGCCTTGGCCTGAGGGGACTGGAAAGGGCGGCTCCAAAGTTCTGTGTCTGGCCTCATTCACCAAAGAAGGTCCTGCTTGCAAGAGTTGATTATCTGAATCTGAAAACACAGAGGATGATGGTTCAGGAACCACTGAGAGAGAAAAAGCCATTGGAGAATTTGCATGTGCAGTTTTGCAAGAGGCACTATTGGTATGGTAGCTGCCATGGATCCAAGGAACTGAAGTACCTCTCTCGCTGAGACATTGTTTTGACAGAGTATCACCCGGAGCTGAAGCCTCAGTCTCTGGAGTCTGTGAGCTGGGAGTGACACCAAACAGGATCAAGTGTCGAAGACTGCTCTGACAAAGTCTATTTGCTGGACTCTAGTAAGGTTGGATTTCTCCCAGTTCACAGTTGCCCCCAAAAATTCTGCCAGAGAAAGGGTGTACTGCAGGGCTGTTATCAGAAGATGCTTGGTGGGGGTGGTAAGGAGCCAATCGTCCAAATACGGAAACACCCGGAATCCATGCAGTCTCAAGTGAGCTGTAACCACTGCCATGCACTTTGTGAACACTCTGGGGGCTGTAAAGAGATCGAACAGCAGGGCACAAAACTGGTAATGATTGGCTCCTAGCTGAAAGCAAAGTAGATTCCTGGAGCGTTTGTCCATTTTGATGTGGTAATATGTGTCCTGGAGATCTAGAGAGCACATCCAATCACCCTCCCTTAGAAAAGGGAGAATGGATTGAACTGTGGCCATTCGGAATTTGGTTTGGGCAATAGAGTTGTTCAAACTGCTCAGATCCACAATGGATCTCTAGTCCCATCTTTTTTGGCACCAAAAAGAATCTTGAATAAAATCCAGATCGCATTGGGCTGGTGGGACTAATTGGACGACTCTTTTTGATACAGCTTTTTTATTTCTAAAGCTACTTCTTCCCTTTGACTGGATGGAATGTCGGGAAGTTTCGTTGGAAGTTTTGGATAAGTGATGAGGGGAATGGTGTAAACTCTGGTAATGATATTTTGCACCCAACGATTGGTGGTAATAAAGTGCCAGGCAGCTTGGTGCAGAGAGAAATGACCCCTGACTGCTTCCAGAGGAAAGCAATCGGGCCGCGCTTCAGGAGCATTGGTAAGGCTGCCCAGAGAAGGAGTCTCTGAGGCCTTGGTTACGTGGACCCCCCCTCTGCCTAGATAAGGGCGTCTTCCAGAATTGTTACCCCTCTGCCCTGGGGGTGTCATCACCACATGTGGCACAGAAAGGACCCTGAGATTTTTTGTGCCACATCTTCCCACTCCTCTGGTTCCTGGAAAAGGAGAGTTGGAAAAGCATAGACCTACAGCAGACAGGGTCTTACCGTCCTGCTCACACCTGACCAGAGTGTCCTTTACCTTTGAGCCAAACAGGAAAGATGCTTCGATGGGAGCATTCAGAAAGGAAGACTTGAAGGGATCCGCGAGGTCACAAATGCGCATCCAGGCATGACGTCTCATAACTATGCCTGAACTCGCAGCTTTAGCTGCCCCTTCAGTTGCATGTGAAAGCAACCTCATGGACGAATTGGAGATTGATTCCAGGGTTGCGAGTTGCGAGGCAACTTTGTCCCTTACCTCGTCAGACACCAGTCCTGCAAGTGTTCCAGAGAGTTCGGAGATCAAGTCTCTTTGGAGCCTCGTAAAATGTGCCAAGTAGTTCAGGGACCGAATGGCAAAGGTCGCTGATGCAAAGATTCGCTTCCCCAATCTGTCCACAGCCCGGGACTCTCTGTTGGGTGGGTGGACAGTAGGACTCTCTTTAGCTAGATCCTTTTTCGTGGCTGCTGCCACTATAGCATCGACTGGTAAACCTCTGGACCAATGAGGGTTTTCCTTGGGTGGAGAAAGTATCTTGTCGGGTCTCCGAGGGATCGCCTCAACAAAATCAGGGTTGTTCCAGGCGCACTGCACCACAAGCTGAACTAGCTTGTCTGCAGGCGGGATCACCCAAGAGGTAGATGGCTGGCCACGGAAAGCCTACAGGAACACGGACTCCTCAGACGAATGGCTAGTGGGCTTCCAGTCACCCCTCTGTTTCAGCATTTCAAGGATGTCTCTGAAGGAGACATCATCAGGGGGTGACCGTGGGGACCCTTCACCATCACTGAAATCCGTGTCCTCTGTTAGAGACTCCTCAGGTGAGTCTATGTGCTTCCTCTTGCACAATCTCTTCTGTGGTGTCTCCTCAGTGGGGGCTTCTGAGGAGGACTTGGAAGAGTGGGTACCCTGTACAGGGGGTTCCTGTGGCTTCCCTGCCCAGTGTCCTGGGGAGGTGGCCTGTGGCAGCTGTATCTTGGGGGGGAAATCTGGGGTTCAAACGTCGGCGGAATGCTTCCAGAAGCAAGTGCCCTCTCCATCGCATGGAAAGCAGGTCTGCCTGAAGAGGGATGGGAGCCCGGAACTGAGAAGAACAATCTTGGAACTGGGATCACACCCCGCTCCACCAAACCTGCTCCTGAGGATGGAGCCTCAAGCAGGATCGGTGCAGACAATGCTCCCGGCACCGAGGACGGAACCGAAGAAACACTTGGAACCGTGCCACGAACCGAAGAGCCTGCAGCCCAATCACTGGGTTGAGGAAGGACTGGTTCAGCAGGAACAAAGGACCAAAGGGACAGTCCTGAGGTCCACTACAGGCGATGAGACGGGGAGGTTTCTGAAAAGGATGTCGGAGCAGAAGGCTTTGAAACTGGAATGGTCAAAGGAGGAGAATAGGATGGAGTCTGTGGAGAGGTCAACCCAAGTCCTGCAGTAGGATGGGTGCTGGATGGCATGGGTATCCCCCTGGCTGCCATCAGCTGATCCACAATATGCACCACATCAAGTTCTGAAAGGCTCCTGGTGGATCTAGTGGATACTCCCAATGGAGAGTCAGGTCGATCTAGGAACAGGCTATATACTTGGCCTAGAAACGGGTCTATGGATGGAGAGTATCGAGTCCGTGGTGTGGAATATACTGGCACCAATGTCTGAAGTTTGGAGAGAGGAAGTAGTGGGGTCAAATCCATTCTTGTGGGGGCCGTAAAAGAGCCCGGTGCCGAAGGGGCACTTGGAGCTGATACAGGAGGTTCAATCATCATTGCAGAGATAGGCATCGAAGACATGCACTGTGCTAAAGTGGCACCCAGTCATAGTAGGCGAGGTGAAGTCTATAGTCGGTGCCGAAGACAGTATCGGAGCCAAAGCTGGTGCCAATACAGTAACAGTCATAGTACCTGGAGCAGACGAGGTTGGTGCCGAAGAAGCAGACTTACGCTCCGAAGATAGTTTTTGTACTTTTTCAGAGACTTACCCTGGTCATGCGAGGATGAAGAGGGGACTGAATGGGGCCTTTTCTTATCCTTAATATGAGGGGTTGAGACCTTTGTCGTAGAAAGGGCCTATGAAAAGGGTGACATAAGTAGGCCCTTCAGTATTAGAGTGCGCTGGCTGAAACTTTGACAAATCACACAGGGAGGTTGCACTGAAAGATGGGGCACCCCCAAGCAATAAACACAATCATCGTGAGAGTCACTGTTCGGAAGTTTACTGTTACATGAAGTACAATGCTTGAAACCCGATGAACCCTTATCAGACATCATGAAAAGCTAAACACAACAAACAAAGTCCTCAGAGAACAATGTAAATTCTACTTTCTCTATGTCTAAACCTATCTAAATACACACAGTATATGTCAAAAGACTCAAAAGCAAACAACTAGACAGAAAAAGGGAAGGAGAGATGAAATAACAGCGATGGTATTCAAGGAATAGCACAAGGGAAAGGAGAGAAAGCCATACAACCAATGGTACTAAAAAGGTTACCAAATGGTTAGAAGTAGCAGTGAAAAAGTCTAAATCTAATTGTACATATAGAGAGTAATGAATATAAATCACAATCGACAAGAAAATAGACAAAATTTTCCACAAGATATCAAAACGTTTTTACTTAGCTGAGAGCTTGGCTGAAACATGGCTGTACGGCTACATGGCAAACAAAATCTGAGGTAACACGGAGAAGGGCGTTGTGGGTAGAAGCTTAGCCTGAGAATTTTTGGCTGGCACGAGCTTGGTATTAGGCTGACTCGGTTACGAGGGGCTCAGAACCAAACCCATCAGTGATGAATGGAAAGAAGATTAACAACATCAGATCCGTTTTTGTCAAAAATAAAAGAGATACAGTCTGTGATCCACTTGGGGAGAGTAACCTTGGAAACTGCCTGACCTAGACAGCTGGCAGAGAAGAAAACAAATACCTGATCTAATTTTCGAAAGGGTTTGGCCCTGTGTAAGTAAAAGCATAACTGTCTGTGAACATCCAATGAATGTAACAATTGTTCTCCATCATTGCAGAAATTAGGGAAAAAGACTAGTAGTTGGACTGTCTGGTTGAGACTGGCCTCTATAGCCACCTTGGGCATAAAGGAAGGATTTCTATGAAGGGAGACTCTATCCTTGTACAAAATTATGTACGGTGGCTTAAGAGGATAAGGCCTGAATTTCTTTTATTCTCTTAACTGAGGTGATGGCAATGAGGAGAACGGTATTCCATTAAAGAAAATTAGGTCACTGTCACCTGCCGATTCAAAGGCTTGCTGAATTAAGCTCTGTAAAACCACAGTGAGATCCCATGGTGGAGAGGAAACCTTTACCAGAGGCCTGAGTAGAAAGACCCCTTTCAAAAAGCCCTTGCATAGTTTGGAAGCTGACAGCCAATTGAAAACATTGCCAGAGTGAAAATTAGAGACAGCCGCTAACTGGAGTTTGAAGGTAGAGAAACTAGCTCCATCTTTGAAAAGAGACACAAGGAAACTCAGAACATCAGAAACAGGTGCCAAAAAGGGATCAATGTTTTCTTTGGAATCCCAGAATACAAACCTCTTCCATTTGCTACCATAAACTTTCTTAGTAGCTGTTTTTTGAGAGGCCAAAATAATGTCTCAGACTGGGAAAGTAAGCTTGGACTTTCAAATGATTACTGGGAGTGGAGAAACCAAGTGGTCAATTTGAAGGAATTCAGCCTGGGGAGATAACCATCTATGGGGTGAGAAAGGCGATCCTGTTTGGGTTCCAGAACACATGGAGAATACTTCAGGTGAAACTACAGGAAGGGGAACCAAATCTGACAAAACCAGAAGGGGGCAATGAGGATTACTGAGGACTTCAGATGCTCTGCTTTCCGGAGAAACTTTGGAATCAAAGGCAATGGGGGATAAGCATACAGGAGATCGGGGGGTGTCAACTGTGAACCAGAGCATCCCTCAGGGACTCCCCTGGAAGAGGGATCAGAGTGAAATAATTGCTCCATTTGTTGTTCTGGGGGGATGCAAAATTACAGTTGTGTACCTACCATAAATGTAGATGTTCGAGTGTATTCACTGTTGCAGTCATTACTCTTGGGTTATCCTGCTGGCAGGCTACCCGCAGTCGGCCTGAATTCCAAAGTCCTGGTCCGGCGTCAGTTGCTGTCACCTCTTCCCTGACGTCAGTGCGCCAGGGGTATAAA
Organism: Protopterus annectens; assembly: GCF_019279795.1. Classification (NCBI taxonomy): domain Eukaryota; kingdom Metazoa; phylum Chordata; order Ceratodontiformes; family Protopteridae; genus Protopterus; species Protopterus annectens. Next base: position 331,252,100 of record NC_056740.1, on the reverse strand, counting down.
AGATGCAGCCAACGCCATTTTCTTCAGTCTTTCTTGCCGCGCGGTGCCCGAAGCAAAAGAGGTTCGCAAGTGCCGGTCGGCTGACTCTTGAGATTTTCAAATCCGAATTTCAGAACCAAAGTCTTCATTAAAGCTAAGTACACCATTGGGGAAACTTTTTTCTTGCTCCAGACCGATGTCAGAAAAAGTTAACAATTGTATTTCTTGTGGGAAGCAAATACCTCATAAGGATTTTCACTCTTACTGTATTCCTTCATAGGTTCATAGGTTCATAGGTTCATAGGTTGGTACTAGGCTATCAGCCCTAGGGCCTATACAAGCCTAGCCATAACAATTCCCTGGCTATTTCTTCCCACATTATTTACTTTCCTGGACCCCTGTCTAGCAGGGCGACTGACGTGATTCCTGGGGTGAATTTCCTTTCTCCCATCCAATCGTCAAGGTTCCTCTTGAAGAAAATACTTTTTGAGATAAAAAACATTTAACAAATACATAAAATTAATTTAAAATAACATCATAATTATAATAAATATATATATATATATGTGTGTGTGTTTACATAAAAAATTTTTTTTGATTAATATGCATAATGTTTTGGTATACAAAATGAATTTCATTTTTTAAAGAATGAGTTTTCTATTTAAAAATGAATTTATGGGTATTATTTTTGTTTGTATTTTCTATAATATGTGCAGAACATTGTTATTGACAAGGTCACTTTAAAAGGAATTTTGTACTAATTGAATTATTGCTTAATTGTTTGGATATGTGCTATATAAACCAATTGTTTGTAGCAAGCAAATGTGATCCTTGAAGGCGAACTGCCGAGGTACCAGGTCCAAATAAAGTGAAGAAAGGCATTGGCTGTTTGGTGTGTTGCTGTTATAGTTTCGCTGTTGCTGTGTGTTTTTATCTACTTTCCAAGCCGTGCTGATCTTGAGGTTAAGTCAAAAGAGAATTTTGTTTGGAGAATCCAAGCAATTTTGCCTTTTCCATCATGTCACATAATGGGAACATAGAGCGGAATTCTACTATGGAGACTCTTTCATTTTTGGAGATGGTGTCGGAACGTGAAAGGAAGTTCATTGACAATGATCCTTGGAATCTGAGAGGTAATGTGGAAGCTGATGGTCGTTTTAGCACTCTGAACAAGTTAATGGCTAAAGAATCCGCTCTTTATTATGATACTAGACTGTTAGAAAAGTATTTGAGTCTAAATGTTACACCCAGAGGGCTCCGAATAGATAAATTACCGGCTGCACCTTTTTCAGACGAAGAATCTGACTTACTTGAAGAGTGGAAACAAACATCTCTTCAATGTACTCTGGGTTGGTTGCGTACGCTTGTAAAACGTAACAATAGAACTCATGAGAAACTAAAACAAGAGATTTCCACTTTGCAAAATGAACTTTTGGTTGAAGTAAATTATAGAGCTCAAATGCTTGATATCAGTGAGAAGATAAACAAATTGGAAGCGGATGTTGTGCTTAAAAAACGTGCTAAACTAGTCCGGGACTTAAAGGACTATGATACCGGCATCATTTTCAGCTGGCAACGTGAGTCGGGACGTAACCAATCGAGGGGGAGAAGTTGGACGAGAGGTTTCAAACGAAGGAACATGTCAGCTTCGTTTTCATCGGCTGAACGCCATGCTGCAAATAAGAACGTTTCTTTTGCTAGGACCGAGAACAATAGCCGGGTCCAGAATAGAGAAGTTTCTGAAGACGTAACTGAAGCTTCCAATTCCAATTCCGCCAAAGCTGTGAATTTTCAAAATGATGGTCGGAACAAAGGAAAGAACGGAAGAAATGGCCGCAAGGGTCGTTACAAATGAACGTTTGATAGTAGAAAATGTATGTATGAATAATTTTGATACACTACAATGCATAAATTTGTCTGATTTGCATTTGGATAATGACATGCTTAGTGTGTTAAACAAAGGGAGCAAATTTGTTCCCACTTTCTTTCCGACATATGCTGACATTTATTTGGAAGTTAAGGCTTTCATTCGGAAACTGTTACTCAGGGTATATTTCAGTAAATGTGTTAAAAAGGAAACACCTAATGCAGAATATTTTGAACAAGTTGAACAAAATGAGGAAATAGAGTTGGATGAAAGTCTTATGAATGTTTCAATATATAATTATGAACATGATGAAAGTTCTTTAGAAGAGAATATTGAAATGTCAGTTAGTTGCCAAATTGAAAATGAATGTAATGAAAACTACAGGACTGGGTATGGTAAATTAGAAATGCCAAAATTTAAGAATGTCAAAAGTAATTTTACTCCTGCCATTGTTGTACCAGCTATAATATTGTTTCAAAAAGTGATTTTGAAAGAAATTGAGGCATCATTTAAGGAATTTTGTGGGGAGAATAAACAATTTAATCTTAACAGGCAAGAATGGTTAGCCTTAAAAAATTTAAGAGATATTAAAGACCAATACATTTTCAAATGTGCAGATAAAGGGGGAAACTGGGTAATTCTAAGTAAATCAAACTATTGTAATATGGTTTATAAATTGCTTATGAATGTTGAAGAATACAAAAAACTTGATCATGATCCACTTAAAATTTATAATGAAGGTTTGTTATTCTTATTGGAAAAGGGAGAACGATTAGGTTTTTTCTCACATGGTGATGTCAAGAAGATGTATATTAAGGAACCGAATCCTCCTATATTATATGCCCTACCAAAAGTTCACAAAGACATGGTTAACCCTCCTGGGAGACCTATAGTCTCGGGAATAGGCTCATACATGGAGAATGTTAACATTTTTTTGGATTCTCAGTTAAAGATGCATTTAAACAAAGTTAGTGCTCATATTAGTAATACTTATGATTTAATTAATGCTATTTCCAAGTTGAGGTGGAATTCTGAGTACTATTGGGTAACCATTGACGTCAAGTCACTGTATACTAATATAGACAAGAGATGGGGATTAGAAGCTATTAATAATATGTTGGGTGAGGGACCCAGAACCAATTTTTTGGTCTTATTGTTAGAATATTGTTTGATGCATAATTATTTTATGTTTAATAAAGAATATTTTTTACAGACCAAGGGAACAGCTATGGGGGCAGCTTTTGCCCCCACATATGCTGTCATATACATGGATTTTTTTGAAAGAAGCTTCATTTATCCCACTGAATTTTTTAAGAATAGGGTAGTTTTATACAAGCGTTTCATTGATGATTTAATTTTTGTTTGTAAAGGGGAAATGCATGAATTTTATGATTTTTTTGAAAGTTTGAATAATAATACACATGGTCTTTCTTTCTCTTATGAAATCAATAGGAATGAAATTAATTATTTGGACTTGACTTTGTTCATAAGAGAGAATGTCATTGAATTTAGACCTTACAGAAAAAGCACTTCAGTTAATATGTTTTTGCATGCCTCAAGCATGCACCCCCCTCATTTGTTAAACGCACTACCCTTTGGAGAATTCAAGAGAATTTATTCCCACACTAGTATACAGCAAGATGTTGATGATGAATTAAATGATGTCTTTTTGAGATTAAGGGACAGAGGATATGATGCACTATTTTTAAATAACACAATGGTAAAGGTAAAAAACAATGGGAAGGACAAAGACACCATGACATTTAAATATGATACCTGTATACACATTATTTACTTTCCTGGACCCCTGTCTAGCAGGGCGACTGACGTGATTCCTGGGGTGAATTTCCTTTCTCCCATCCAATCGTCAAGGTTCCTCTTGAAGAGGTCCAAAGAGGCACTCTGCTTGACATGTATGGGCAATCTATTCCAGAGTCTGAGGAGTCTCTGGGTCAGGAACCTATCCCTCCAGCATGTTTTGTTTATTGTGATGACAAAGTTTAGATCCCTGGAGCGTGTAGCTCTGAGGGATTGGGATTTCTTTAAGTGTAGCATGTCCAACAGCTCTGGGTTTGACATGGCCTTGTATGTTAAGCAGAGATCGCCTCTGAGTAGACGATATGACAGTGTATAGCTGGAGTTTTTAAGGCGGTCAGCATAGGGCATCTGCTTTAGGCCTGTGATTCTTTTAGTGAGGTATTTCTGAGGCCTTTCCAGTTGTTGCAGATGTCTTGAGAGGTACATACCAAATGGGGCGTTGTATTCTATAATGGGTCTAATGAGGATGAGTACAGTGGGACAATGACCTCCTTTTTCTGGATGAAAAGCCCTTCGTGATGAGGTGTGCCACATAGAAGGATTTCCTGACTGTTGTGGCGATGTGGTTATCGAAGGTGAGACCACTGTCCACCTGTGTCCCTCAGTCTCTTATCACACTTTCTGTGTTTAGTGTACTGCCACCTATATAGTAATTCATGGATACATGTTTTTTCCCAAAGGGATAACAATACATTTCTTGGCATTGAGCTTGAGCCCATGGCTCTGGCACCAAGCATCTGTTTCTGTAAGGCCCTTTGTAGAGTATCCACATCATTTGGGGATTCAATAATGGCTCCCAGTTTGCAGTCATCTGCAAACTTTGTTAGCCAGAGTCCTTAGTGTTGACCTGTACTTCAGAGAAGTAGATGCCAAACAAGAGCGGCCCCAGGAATGAACCCTGAGGTACTCCACTTGTCACTTGTCTGGAGCTGGATTTGGAGTCGGCTACTTTTTACAGTGTGGGTTCTATCAGTAAGCCATTTAGCAACCCATTGGGTGACATAGGGATTAATGCCCAACTTAGTAAGTTTATCTATGATTCCAGAGTGGAGGATGGTGTCAAAGGCCTTGGCAAGGTCTAGATAGGCTGTGTGGACCACCTTACCCTTGTCCATGGCTCTGGAGACTGATTCAAAGAAGTCAATCAGGTTCAGGAGACAAGATCGCCCTTCACAAACCCAAACTGGATGGGGTCCAGTGTTTGAAGGTTGCCAATGTCTTTGTTTATAAGTTCCATGATAATACGCTCCATGGCCTTGCAGATAAGGCTTGTCAGATTGATGGGACGGTAGTTTCTGGGATCCAAGGTGGATCCCCTTGTGGATTGGGATAACTGTAGCTCTGCCACTCAGTGGGCAAGGCGAAACCTGAGGTGAGGCTATGATTAAACATGACACTTATGTGAGGTGCCAGTTCATATTGTAGTTCATGTAGTACACAGCCGGGATGTCATCTGGTCCCATGGATGCTGTATTCTTGGCTTTAGAGAGTCGTTTGTACCTGTGTGGCCATTATTACTGGAATTTGGCAATCTTCCGGTATTGAGATGGGCCATTTAGGGGTGAGAGGGGTGAAGTTGGCACTGAATCGATCTGCCAGGATATTGGCAATATCCTTCGGATCAGTATATTTAATGCCATTCTGTTTTAGCTCAGAGCAGATCTGAGCATTGCCATTTAGATTCTTGACATAGTTATAGAATGCTTTGTGGTTGTCTTTGGAATCTTTGGCAATTTTATTTTCGTAACTAGCTTTGGAGGATTTTATGAGGCATCTCAGTTTCTTACTGAGGCTAGTAAGGGAGTTTTTGCATCCTGGGATTTTCCTCTTTTCTGCAAAAGTTTCTTCCTTTTGTTGTAAAGTTTGTTTATGGCAGGGGACCACCAGATTGGCTTCCTTTTTTGGATGAGAGCATTTTGGTTCTATTTGGGATGGCACGATTCATGCATGAGTGGATGTGCTCATACAGTGCCTTAGTGTAGGATTCAGCAGTTGAACTTTCAGTTCCGTCTGCATGGGTGTCATGAAGTTTGTCACTTCTGACTTGAGTAGCATGAAGTTGGCTTTGGAGAAGTTTTTATGGTGGTTTCTTTACTGGGGGTGGGGTGGGATGTGGATGTTAAGAGTGATTAGCTTATGGTCAGACCTGACTAACGAGGGGTGACCATAGGTATGGAGCATTGATTTCCCATGTTGGTAATGACCAGGTCTAGGATATTGGAGCCCCTGGTGGGACTATGGATTAGTTGATCCAGGGCATTGGAATTTATGAATTCCAAGAACCGTTATAAGGGTGTTGGGACATGAGTAGTTTTCCCAGTTAATGGCAGGGTAGTTAAAATCACCCAGTATTAGGGTGTTTGGTTCTATCTTAATATTTTCCAGTATGTTTAGAAAGGTGTAGTGAGAATCTTGGGGTATGTGCGGGCTCTGTAGCAAGCTACAATTTGGATTGCAGTCTTACCTAGTGTTAGTTGCACTTGGAGAATTTCAGACACATTGTGTTGGCCAACTAGCCTGGTGGTGTGAATATCCTTGGTGAATATTGACACTCCTCCACCTTTAGTGTTTCGGTCCTGTTGGTGGCCGAAAAGTGTGGTAAGAGTTGTAGCCTGGTATTGCAGGGGTGCTCTCTGGAGCCTTGAACCAGGTCTCAGTTACTGCACAGATATCGATGTTCTCCATTTTTAGGAGTGCCTCGAGAGAGTGCATGTTGAGGTTTAGACTTCTAGCATTGAGTAGCATTACCTTCAGATTTTGCATGCTTGTACCTGTTACGGTGGTGGTTTTGTCCTTTGAAGTTTGCCTAAAAAAGGCACTATAGGGGTGGTAAGAGCCTTAGCCAGTAACCTGAATTCCAGGGGCGACAGGTGCAGACCATCTCTGGCAAAGCATCGTGGTCTGTCAATCATGTCATCCCAGGCAGACAGATACTGGATCCCCTTTGAATGACACCATAAGCTTAGCCAATTGTTGAAGTCAATTATTTTATCCTTATATTGTGGTATCATTCTGGGCAAAGGCAGGATGCTACTCAGGGCTAAGGTCATACCTGCCTGGGCCACATGATCCGAGAGCTCTTCCATGTCTCTTTTCATGTAGTCCAGGGAGGTGCGTCTCAAGTCATTCACTCCAACATGGACAATGACAGAGTCATATTTGTACTTGTTGTGGAGTGACTTGAGTGCATGCGTTATGTGGCGGATCCTGGCACCCGACAGGCAGCTGACTGTAATTTTCTCCTTATTCAACCTGGTGAGAGGGACATCAGTGTGCCGGACTATAGAGTCACCTATGACTAAAGTGTTAGGTACATTGTCTTGCCTTAGGGGCTGTTGCTGGGTGGCACACTGGTGTTGTGAACTATGTGACACATTGATTGTGATTGGTGTTTGTTTGCGTTTCAGCTTCAGAGGTCTTTGTTGCTTGGGCAGGTTACAGTTAAGGGCCTCTGCATATGTGGATTTAGTGTTGCTATATGTGGGTGTTGGTGGTGCGGGTTTAGAAGGGCTATGTGTTGCTTGAGGTGTAGTGTGGGTGTTAACCTTCTCTTCTTGACTGTTTAGCACAATCTTGGGTGGAGAGAGCTTTGCTTCCATTTTGGCTATGTAAGTGCATCTCTCACAGGTTGTAGTGTTGGGTGGTAGGAGGAAAGGGTTGTCTGTGTACATGAGGCAATTGCTGCATTGCCCCAGTATGCCCAGATTCACCAGGTGGACAGGAGAAATCACCGAAGCTGACCCTTGGACATGCCTGGTTTGGGGCTTTTTTTTCTTTGTAAAGTATAGGAGCTGTTTACTTAGCAAGGTACTTTGCAATTATAGGCTGTTTAGTGCCTACTATTAATTTCTCCTTGTTAACAAGGAGAGTTCAGTGTTTGTATGAGTTTAAGGCTTCCTAGTGCTTTCCAGCAGGTATTAGAGAAAGTGCTAGTCACAGGGATGCTTAAAGGTAAGATTGAAAAGAATGCACTCTGCAGTGTGCACTACAGAAGTTAGATGTGAAAGTAGGTAAGTTGAGTTTTACCTGTTTAAAAAGTTAAGGTTTAGTGGAGAGTTACTATTTTTAAAACAGCAAGATGGACTGAACGGGGTGGTCACTTTTGTATTTTGGTACTATGAAATACTGTAGGATGGCCAATAAATTTAAATAATTGAAGGGGTGGGATTTCAAAAATGATGATTTTGTGATTACTCACATAAGCCTTGCCTAGGGCCTGACCACAACGTTGCTAGCTGTCGGTTTTGTGCTAGATTTAACCAACGCACTATTAAGTGTCGGTTCGATTTTGCATTTCATTACTTTGGCCGAAGGTTTAATTATATAATGCCGTCAGAACAGACGATGACCGGAGTTTATAAAAAACGCAAGGACAAGGAAAAGGATAGGCATCCGAGGTCCAAAACCGATGACGAGGCCTCCGTTAGGCCAGTCGCCAGTTCACCAGTTCTCAGTGAGGTGCTTTCGCAGCCCCTGGCGCTCGCTACCTCAGAGCCACAGGCCACTTCCGACTCCCACGTGGAGCCGACTGGGCCTCTGGATACTCAAGGTATTGGGCACTCAGAAATCATTCCCTCAGATGGGTCCGGAGCCACTGAGCAGGCATCGGCTTCTGAGGGTGTCTTCAGACCTACACAGTTATATGTTAAACCATCTTCAGCTTCAAAGACAAAGACTAAAGCAGCTCTAAAGACAAAGAAACAAGTACAGCATTCTCCTACTCAGACTTCCATGCCTAAAAAACAGATGCTTAAAATGGCCGAAGACCTAATTACTTTGATCAGGGGTTCCCATCCCCCTCCTGATAAGAGGCCTAGGAAAGAGACAGAATATGATTCTTCTGATCAGGTTTCTATTTCCTCTGATTCCTCTTCTGAACAGGATTATTCTATTCCTCCCTATGAGGACTCTGATGCTGAAAAATCCATTCCTTCAGCCTCTCCTCCTGAGGATTATTATTTTGGGGAAACCCTGCATACCATGAGGGAGCATTTCCACTGGGAGAGCCAAGATTACTCTGAATCTAAGAAAAGCTCAGAGACTTTCTGCTACTTCCTCCCCAGACCCCTTGCTATTCCACCTGTTCTACACACTGTAGATGATGTATTTTCAGAGTCCGGCCTGTCCCCTGACTCTTTACCCCGTCACCTGCTAAGCCAGACAGATATTACAGGGTCCCAGGTTCTCATAAATTCCTATATAAAAACCCCGCTGCTGACCCAGAAACTATATCTCAGGGTCCCAAAGGGGTCAAAGCTTCGACTGCAAAAAACCCTGTCCCCTCTGATAGGGATTCTAGGGCACTGGACAGATGGGGGAAAAAAGTTTACACTTCTGCTACTTTGACTGTAAGGGCTTTAAATTGTCAGTTTCATATGCTTAAATATCAGCAATACTTAATGTCACCGCTTAAACAGAAAATGTTGACAAATTCTGAATGTTCAGAGAACAAGGAAATGCAGCATTTATTGCATGCAGCTGAACAAGTGGGAAAGCATACTTTGCAATGTAGTTTTGATTCTCTGGAGGCCTCTTGCAGGGCCGCAGTTATGGGTTCTGTTATTAGGAGGCATGCTTGGTTAAAAGAACAGAATCTGTCTGATCATGTTAAAGCAAAATTATTAGATGCCCCATTACAGCATACTTTGTTTGGTGCTAAAGCAGAAGAGGTGTTGAAGAAAATGGAGGATAAAGCGAAATCCATGCAGACAGTTAAGGATTTCTTACAGGTACAGCCACCCAGATTTAGCAGGAACTGGCCTTCTAAAAATTGGTCCTTTCCAGTGTCAGACAGACCACAAAGAGGCAGATACAGACGTCCCAGAGGCAGATCTCAGCCCCAAGGCTCATACAGGCCTAAACAATGGGGTGCTTCTACCTCCAAAAGCGGAGAAGACAAATCACAACCTTACAGGAAACAGTCCCAATGACTTTCCTCTGCCAGATCCAAGCACTTTTCTTTTGGCAGCCCCCTTAGGGGGGAAAACTAACACTTTTTTCATCAAACTGGCAAATGGTTACCCAAGACAAAGGGGTCTTGAACATAGTGTCCCAAGGGAACAGGTTCCATTTTCACACCCTACCAAGGGCAAAAGGTATGTCAGACCTGCCATACAATCAATGGGCAGAGGCACAAAAGCAAATTACAGCCCTAATGGACATGAGGGCCATTCAACAAGTACCACAACAAGAGCAGGGGCAAGGATTTTACTCCAGACTTTTCTTAGTGCCCAGAAAGGACAAAACCTGGAGACCAATACTGGACCTGTCTATACTAAACACATTTCTGGAGGTTGACTCTACAGCAGCTACTGCCCATGCTGGGCAAGAAGGCTTGGCTCGTAACTTTGGACCTAAAAGAGGCATACCTGTATGTCCCAATCAGACAATCTTGCAGAAGATACCTCAGATTCATAGCTGGCTCAATGCACTACCAATTCTCTGCACTGCCCTTTGGCTTATCTACTGCGCCCAGGGTCTTCACAAAATGCCTGGCACCAGTAATTGCATTTTGCAGACAAAGAGGAATTCAAATATATCCCTACTTGGACGACTGCCTTATTCAAGCAGAGAACAAAGACATTCTTCTAAAGCATCTGGCATTTGTAAAAAGATTATTAATTTGCCTAGGGTACACAGTAAACGAAAAGAAATCAAAATTAGTACCCTCTCAAGAGATAATATTCCTGGGTGCAAGCTTAAATACAACTGCCCAGATGGCTTATCTCACGCAAGACAAACAAAAGCAACTGACTTCGTACTTCAAAAAGTTGGCAACAAAGACCCAGTTATCTGCAAGAAAAATCCTGCAGGCCTTGGGCTTCATGGCATCCTGCATTCTACTAATTCCATATGCCAGACTGCATATGAGGAAACTACAATGGTATCTAAAAAGTGTTTGGACTCAGCATTGCCACAGCCTGGAGACAGTAATTACCCTCATTCCCTGCCTGCAACAGGAGTTTCGATGGTGGGCACAGGCCTGTCACCACAACAAGGGTCTGCCATTCACCTTACCCACAGCCAGACAGACACTGACAACGGATGCATCAGATTATGCCTGGGGGGCCCATATGGCAGGAAAATGTATTCAGGCCACATGGCGACAGCAACCAACGCCGGACCAGGACTTTGGAATTCAGGCCGACTGCGGGTAGCCTGCCAGCAGGATAGCCCAAGAGTAATGACTGGAACAGTGAAACACGATGAACATCAGGTTGCAGCAATGCTGGCCCCAGTGACTGAAAATCAAGTGCGCTACCGACTGAGGGACAACTCACAGATGGTGAGAATGGACCTGCTGAGCTAGTCTGCTAGTACATTGAAATTCCCCGGATTGTGTGTTGCAAGCAGAAAGTGGTCCAAAGATACTGCCCATTCCCAAACCCTCATGGCCTCTCTGCACAGTGGATAGGACTGGGTTCCTCCTTGTTTGTTGATGTACCACATGACTAACATGTTGTCTGTGTGGATAGCAAGCTTTCCTAGAGGGAGATTGTCCTGAAAGGCTTGCAACAATAGGAGGACAGCTCTCATCTCCGGAACACTGATATGCAATCGGGTCTCCATGGGAGTCCATGTGCCTTGGACCATCTTCCCCTTGTAATGCCCCTACCAACTGGGAAGCGTCCATGGTCACTATGGCAGAGTGGGATGGGAGAAGGAAAGGTCTGCCTAATGTCAGGTCATTCAACAGATGCCAAGATGCCTTCTGCAAACAGGAGTCAGCTTGATAGGAACAGACATAAGCTGATAAAGAATTGACCACTGAGCAGCTAACGCCCATTGCAGGACTCGCATAAAACATCTTGCAAGAGGAACTAGTGGGATGCCAGCCACCACAGAACCTAGAGCTTGGAGAATTAGTCTTGCCAGGGGAAAAGCCAGACAACACTGTTTGCACCTGATCTCTAAGGTTAGGACACGATGAGGGGGAAGGGTGGCAATCTGACTGACTGTGTCCAAGGTAGCTTCAATGAACTCTAAAGTCTGCACAGGGGTAAAATTGGACTTTGCCAGGTTTATACTAATCCCCAGATGGTTGGCAAGGTTGAAGAAGTAATCGCTGGCCTATATCAGCTGATGCCTGGTTGGGGCAGTGAAGAGCCAGTCATTGAGGTAAGGGAACACCCATAATTCCTGCAGTCTGAGGTGAGCTGCGACTACTGCCATATACTTGGTGAATACCCTGGGGGCTGTGGTGAGTCCAAAGGGCAGAGCCCTGAATTGGAAATAACTGGCTCCCAGCCAGAACCACAGATGTCTCCTGGAGTGCCTGTCTATTTTGATGTGATAGTACGTGTCCTTTAAGTCCACACAGCACATCCAATCATTCTTCCTCAGTACTGGGACAATGGACCAAATCATCACTATTCGGAATTTTGCTTTCCTTAAAGCAAGTTTAACTTGCTTAGATCCAATATGGATTTCAGATCCCCAGTTTTCTTTGGCACTAAAAAGAAGCGAGAGTAAGTTTCAAATCCTCTTTGTGTGATCAAGACCTCTTGGTTGACTCTTTTTTGGAGGAGACCTAGAATTTCTGCCACTGCAAACATCCCTCTGACTGGGTGGTGGAATACCGGGGAGTCTCTTTGACCTCTCCAGAGCAGAGCTGTGGAATTGAATAGTGTAGCCTCTGGATATAATCTCTAACGCCCACTTGTTTTGAGTTACATTGGTCCAGGTAGTAGGGCGTAGACAGAACCAACCCCAGACTGCCTTCAGAGATGAGCAGTCAAGCAGCACTTTAGGAGTGCTGAAAGGGTCTATCAGAGAAAGGTTCCCTGAAGGCCTGATTCTGCAGACCCCTCTGCCTCTGGGGTGGCATCTCCCATTGAAACTTCCTCCTCTGCCCCTAGGGGAAGAATCCCTGCATTGATCTTGGGAAGACCCCTGGGATTTATGGAACCAGGTTTTCCTTCCACTGCACTGATTTCTAGAAAAGGTGTGCTGTAGAGTGGAGAACTTGAACCCAATGGCAGACACAGTCTTCCTTCCTGTTCACTGAAGGCAGGGTCTCTTTGACCGATGGGTTGAAGATTGAAGATCCATCGAAGGGGGCATTAACAAAGGATGCCTTAAAGGGATCCGCAAAATCACAAAGCATCATCCAGGCAGGTCTCCGAATAGCAATGCCTGAGCCAGCTGCCCAAGAGGCACCTTCCATGAAATGGAAAATTAGTCTCATGGAAGAGTTGGACAAAGACAAAAGAACACCCAGTCAGAGGGGGGAGAATTTCTTGAAGCCCTCCAGTGACATGGTCTCTGCCAGAGAGTCCAAAAGCTCTTTTACCAGGTCACTCTGTAAGCAAGTAAAGTGTGCCAGGTAATTCAATGTCCTCAGCGAAAAAGTGGCTGAGGCATAAACACGCTTCCCAAATGTGTCCATCACTCTGGACTCCCTGTTCAGTGAATGGGCAGTGGAGCTCTGCACTGCTAGCTCCTTTTTGGTGGCTGCCTCCACAGCCATGGCATCCATTGGAATACCCTTATACCAATAAGGTCTGGTCCATGGGGGGGGAGACAACTTTTTTTGGGTCGCTTGGGGATCGGTTTGACCGAGTGTGGTTCCTTCCAGGCCTGGCTGGACACCACATCCATTAACTCATCCACTAGGAGAACCACCCAGGATGTAAATGTACCCATCCCGAAGACCCCCAAAAATACAGAGGAAGGAAGTTGGGCTGACCAACCACCTCTCTGCCTCAGGATCTCTAAAATATTTCCAAAGGAGACATCCTCCAGTGGTGATCTGGGGATCCCTCTCCTTCATCAAAGTCCATATCCTCAGTAACTGACTCCGAAGGGGAGTCAACATGCCTCCTTTTGCATGTTCTCTTACGAGGGATCTCCTCTGTGGGGTGCTCAGGGGAGGTCTCAGAAGAGGAGAGGATTCCCTGTGGGGTAAGAGTTTGGAGGTCAGTCTGGATGGACTGAATCAGGACAGGAACGACAGGCTCAAGTATCTGATCCACAGGGAGTCAGCGAGGTGGATCATGGCTCAAAGTGACCAGATCCCTATGGGTAGAGAAAGCCCTTTTTACTACTAAGAATGCAGACAGACCCGGAGAATCCCTCCTCAACCCCATCGGAGCCAAGGTTTCAAAGGAAGAGAGGGCCCGAATCCAAAAGCCCTGCGTCCCTGACAGAATCAGACCCAAATTGTCCAGCACCAAAGCACCAAGGGAAAGAAATGGCTCCTACAATGTAGGAGCCGATCCCCTCTTTCCAAATCCGATGGGGACCTCTCAGATCCGAGACTCACTGTGATCCAACCACAATGGAATCGGGGAACTCAAGGCAACAGTCGGAGTGGAAGAATGTAGGCTCCGTACATTCAACCCCAGATCGCTAGAGTGACCATGACTCTGTGACTCCAAAACCAAAGGACTGATCGGAGAAGGAGAAGGAGACTGAACTTGTAAGTCTCAAGGAACCTGTGGGGGAAGGAGCCGAAAAGATCCCCAGGTGGATCTGAGTCTTGAGGATCTTCCTGATCATCCTAGCCATGTCTGCCTCCAAAAAGACTTCTAGAAGACCTGAAGGAAGCCACAGAGGGGAGTCTGAAGTTCCTGGAGGGTGTCTGCTGAAGACCATGGAGAGAAGCTGACTCAAACCCCAGCACCAGCACAGGGCCCCTTGCTGTAGAATTGGAAGCCTTAAGATCCAGGGGGGGGGGGGACAGCAGTATCTGGAGAATTGGTAACGACCACAGATCCAGATGGTTCCAAAAGAGCTTCAAAACTGCCAGAGCCGACGTAGGCCTCTAAACTGAGGAAGTCGGATCCGAGAGCCTCCCAACCTTGGTTAATGGCTCAAAAGACACCCTTGAAGACTTGTAAGGGTGTTTCTTGCAGTTGGAGGCTCCCACATGACTCTTAAAGGTGATATGAGCCTCTGGAGAGGATGCAGTCAAAAGGCACTCCAAGATCAACTTGTTTCTGTGGTAGGCTATGGATCTAGGGTTAAAACTTTCACAAATAGAGCAGCTCAACCACAGATGCACTGCACCCAAACAGCAGACACACAACGAGTGTGCATCGGAATGCAGGAACTCACATCTGCATTCTGAGCACCATTTGAATCCCGATGGTTTGTCAGCTATCATATAGGAGAAAAAAATATGTACACTCTCACACACACACAGAGAAAAAAAACATAAAACCCTGACAGAAAGGCTAAAGGAGTTTTTTTTATGTACAGAAGGAAAGCGGAGAAAGGGAGCCCAAAGGCCAGAAATAGTTACACAGAGCATGGGAAAAAGCTATCATTACAACGGGGGAAAGAGAACCTATATGCACACTTTCTATAGGGCAGGGGAGGAATATAACAAGTAAAGAGCAAAATAATAAGGAAAAAACACTTATCTGAGAGGAGATACCCCAAAAATACCAAAAACAAGCTAGAGACTCAGGACGTCCAATACCGCTGGCAGCAAACAAGATCTGAGGAGGCTGGTTAGAGTGCAGGGCATTGTGGGTAGTGGGAGGAGCTCAAGACTTGGATCCTAGTCTGAAAAAACATGGCCAAGCAGATCCTAGCACGGATCCGTAACATCATTTGTGAGGAGGAATTAAAGAGACAACATCAGATCTTGGGTTTTATCTTTGTTGTAAATCAGGATTATAAAATCTTAAGAGGGTACTGGGTTGGCTGTAGAGATGTAAACTGAATTAGTTACAAGGGGGAAGCACGAAGATTTAGGTGGTAAACTAGAGTGAGTGTTACTATTACGACTAATTCTACTGATTGTTTTTCTCCTGGAGGGAACTGAAGGTATTGGTTTGAGGAATATGTGGGTGGTTGGTATGGAAGTATAAATGTAGAGTAAGAGGGGGTGGGTGAGAATTGGGGGTAGGGTAGGGCAGTGGAGTGAGCCTGAGCATTAGCGAGGGCAAATGAAGTGGGTTGAAAACTTGGCAAAGAGACAAAGAAAAAACAATCAGTGACTTAACTTAAACAGCCACAAATCTGCTGAGAGGAATAAGTAAAAAAGGAAGAATGTAGTTTAAAAAAAAAATGAGCTAGCAGATGAAGGTCTTGATTTTATTTCTCTAGGACACAGTTTAAGTAGGGTCTATATTAGATCAGTGAACGCTGATTGATCGACCTTATGTAAGCGAAAGCTTACAATCTCAAACTGTCAGATCAGCGATTTTTTTCCTAGGGAAAAAAATCGCTGATCCAAAACACATACACACAACACAAGCACACCAAACAAACAGAAATCCACACACATACACCTAAAATCTGTCACCTAACCCTACACTAAACTATGCACACACCACTAACTATCCACTTACCTTAACCCAAACCCTAACCCTAAGGTCAGGCACTATCGCACACTCACCTCACCCGCTCCCTAACCCTAACTCACCTAAACATGCCCTAACCCTCACGTCCACACAATCGCACACATACCTAACCCGAGCCCTAACTCACCTAACCTACCCTAACACACACATCCACACAATTGTACACTTGCCTGAATCCGACCCATAACTTTCCACCACAGCAGTGAAAATACCGAAGCAACAGAAACAGACAACCGAATTCTTTCCCTAGGAAAAAATTCAGGTTTCTGTTGCTTCAATATTTTGAACATTCACTTAAATAAGGTCGATCAATCAGCGTTCGCTTGTTTAAGCATTCGCTGATCTAATATAGACCTTTTAAGTAGGACAGTTAATCCAATATCACTTTGACCTGATTAAAGGCAATAACAGTAAAAATTGCACTTGACTGTTTGTAAAACTGTGCAATGTAAAGAGGTTTCTATGGACTTTGAAATGCAAAGTCCAAAGGCTACCCCAACTTCCATATATTAGCAAAAAAGGACAAAAAGTAAGGCAGAATGCAGTAGTGCAGCTTTGGAAAAATAATGGCTCAGAACTGAAAATGGTTACAGAAGAAGAGAAATGAATGTAAGGAAGGGATATGATGGATTGCTGCAATCAATAAACTGAACACCGTTAAAAGAGAAAATAACAATGGGACTGCTGTGGTCTAAGAAAATGGAACTAATATAGTGGACATATTTGGCAGGAAGATTCCTGACAACGCTACTGCAAAGCATGCAGAACTATGTAAGGACTATAACAGATTCTGGTTTGGAATAATATAGCAATAATGGGTAATGCGGGATTTACCCACGGTGGGTAAATCCCGCATCACCCACACCCAGAAGTGGGTTATTGCTATTATACTATGACATTATTTAAGAAAAGAAATAATTACTTTTCTTAAATAATGGCATTGTATAATGCCTCTTTGCTGCCCTTCCGCAGCTGTCTGGTATCCGTGGCAGTTCTGATGTACTGCACATGCCACGCAGTACATCAGAGCTGTGGCCAAAAGCAATGGAGAAAGCAAGATCTCCGTTGCTTTTACTGTTCGCTATGTTAAATGGGTTTAACATAGCGAACAAGTTTAAAATAAGCAAACGGAGATGTCCGCTGTTTATTTTAATCTGGCTCGCTATGTTAAACCCATTTAACATAGCGAGTAAAGCAATGGAGATCTTGCTTTCTGTTGCTTTTTTAAACCTGTCTCGCTAAATGGGTTTAACGCGAGACAGCTTTAAAATAAGCAACGGAGATCTCCGCTGCTTATTTTAAAGCTGTATCCCCACGGTAAACCCATTTTACATAGCGATGCAGGTTTAAAAAGCAACGGAGAAAGCAAGATCTTCATTGCTTACACACTGTGTCGCTATGTTAAAGGACTTTAACATAGCGAGACAGCTTTAAAAAGCAACAGAGATCTCCGCTGTTTTTTAAACCTGTGTCGCTATGTTAAACTCTTTTAATGTAGCAGACAGTGTTTTAAAGACTTATACTAATGGAAAAAGTCCGGGTGACCAGACCTTTTTCCATTAGTATAAGTCGATTTACAACGTGCACGCTGGCCAATCAGCGTGCACGTTTTGGAATATTAATGGGGGGTCATGGTATAATTGAAATTTTAGGCAAAAATCCCAAGGGGGTGAATCTCTTAAAATACAAATAAAAGCATGCAGGAGTAAAGCCCCCTACTTTGGGATTGCGGAGAACTTTTACTCATGAGAGAGAGTATTTTTTAGATTCTACTTCTGAACTCTCTTTTTCTCTGAAAGCAGAATTAGATTAAAAGGATGTCACTCAGAATTCCTAGATCAAGGACTGCACAGTACCAACAGATTCTCAATATGCAGCTTCTGCAAGCATTTCATTGCTTACAACTATACAAACATAAAAGGTGTGTAAAACTTACACTGCAGCATTCATACACTGTCTGATGCAACTCAGTCAGATGCTTGAGATTCTCTTCTTGCACTGTTAAAGGAAGCAAACACACAAAAAAACAATAAGTGGTATTTTTTTCTTCAGGTTGATGCCTGCTTCTTCTAGCCTGGAATCTATGTTTATTAAGTTACCAGTACGCCTTTACAAAAGATCAGTAATTAAAGCAAGGGCATAACAGCAACAATTTATTATTTTTCTGACATTTATACTTTATTTAATATATATTACAAAACCAACAACTTCTTTCCTCACTAGCTAAGAAAAAAACAGCAAGCTAGTGCCAATAGTATACACAGTGAGTAGCTAGTTCTGGTAGCATACAAGGATAAAGCCCAGAGAATGACCCAGGCGACCCAAGTTCAAGCAGCAGTTCAGGCAATGGCACCTCATACAGCTGGCAGACAGACAGAGAGAGAAAAATAAAGTATGTGTGCCACTGACCTTTTTCAACAGGGAGGGAGGGAATGTATGGGAAGGTTTTTTTTCATTCTGTGTTCTGAAAATGCTACTATGAAGGGTTTTGAGACTGGCACATTTCTGATTGGAAGAAATAGTTTCTGACAGTCTCCTGTTGTTTTTTTTTAATATGATAAATAGTTGATTCAGTATGATTAGCTCATTGGTCTAGCCTGTTTCTGGATTCCTGCCGATTGGTCCTTTTTCTGTGACTAGAAACTGCTACTATGAATAGCTTTGAGACTACCATGCCTCTGACTGGAAGAAATAGCTTCTGATAGCCCCCTATTGGCCATTTTGTTATGCTAAATGGTTGTTTTATATAATAAGCTCATTGGTCTAGCTTGTTCCTGGATTTTTGTTGATTGGTCCTTCTTTTTCTGTGAATAGAAACTGCTATTATGAATGGCTTTGAGATTGGCATGCCTCTGATTGGAAGAAATTGTTTATGATAGCCCCCTATTGGTTATTTTGATATGCTAAATAATTGGTTTATAATGATAAGCTCATTTGTTCAGCTTGTTCCTAGTTTTTGCTGACTGGCTGTTTCTTTTTAAGTAAACCACTGGTTAATGGGTGAGGATCTGAAGAAGGCTTTTTACCGAAAGTGCTTATCCACCCTGAACCTTGTTTTATTCTACTTGGATTTTTATTCATAGGTTCATAGGTTCATACTAGGCTATCTGCCCTAGGGCATTTATAAGCCAAGCCAGAGTGTGTTTGGCTTTCGCCACCCATTTTAAATGAATTTTGCTATGCCCTTTTTCAAGGTTAGTATACTGTGCCTCTGTCTAACAGTGACACAGAAGTGATACCCGGGGTAAACCTACGATCTCCCATCCACTCATCAAGATTCCTCTTGAAGAGAGTCAATGAGGGACTCTGCCTAACCTGGACTGGGATTTTATTCCAGAGTGAAGGGAGCCTCTGGGTTATGAATCTGTCCCTCCAGCATGTCCTATTTATTTCAGTGCTGAGGTTCAAGTCTCACGAGCGTGTAGCTCGATGGGATTTGGATTTTCTGAGGTGCAGCATGTCCATTAATTCCGGGTTGGACATGGCTTTATACGTCAGGCACAAATCGCCTCTGAGCAGGCGGTATGCCACTAAGTAGAGCTGGAGCTTCTTTAACCAGGCAGCATATGGCATCTGTTTGAGCCCTTTGATCCTCTTGGTGAGGTACTTTTGGGGTCTTTCCAGTTGCTGCAGGTGTCTGGTAAGGTACATCCCAAAAGGGGCATTGTACTCAATTATGGGCCTGATGAGGGATGAGTAAAGAGGCACGATGACCTCCCCTGATCTAGATGTGAATCCCTTCATGATTAGGTGGGCTATATAAAATGTTTTACTAACCACTTTGGCCACGTGGTTTTCAAATGAGAGACTGCTATCAACTTGGGTCTCCAGGTCCCTAATTACTTCTTCCGTACTTAATGGATTACCACCTATGTGGTAATTTGTGGGCACTTTGTTTTTGCCAAAGGGGATGACTATACACTTTTTGGCTTTTAGCTTGAGGCCATGGCTCTGGCACCAGTTGTCTGTTTCGATGAGGCCCTTTTGGAGGATGCTTGTGTCGGCTGGAGAGCCGATTATGGCACCTAGTTTGCAGTCATCTGTGAACTTGGTCAGCCACAGTCCTTCCGTGTTGGCCTGTAGCTCCAAGAAATATATACCAAACAAGAGAAGTCCCAGGACTGAGCCTTGTGGGACGCCACTTGTAACTGGTTTGGAGTCTGACATGGCTCCAGCAATTCTAACCATGTGGGTTCTGTCCTTGAGCCAGTTTGCAACCCATCTAGTGACATAGGGGTTTATATTTAAGCTGGTGAGCTTATCTATAATGCCCGAGTGGGGTATTGTATCAAAGGCTTTTGCGAGGTCCAGGTAGGCTGTGTGGACCACCTTCCCCTCGTCAATGGCCTTGGTGACTGTTTCAAAGAAATTGACCAGGTTTAAGAAGCAGGATCTGCCCTTAACAAAGCCAAACTGGGTAGGATCCAGTGTCTGTAGGTCCCCAAAAATCTTTATTTATGAGGTCCATGATGATTCTTTCCATAACTTTGCAGACCAAGCTAGTCAGGCTTATGGGGCGATAGTTTCCAGGATCCGTTGAGGCACCACCTTTGTGGAGAGGGTCCACTATTGCTGTACGCCACTCTTTGGGTACATATCCTGTAGTAAGGCAGAGATTGAACAGTAGTTTTATGTTTGGGTTTAGCTCTTCTTGGAGTTCATGTAGGACGTAGCCCGGGACACCGTCTGGTCCCATTGATGCTGTGTTTTTTGCTTTGGAGAGGGCGTCTCTTACCTGAGCATCTGAGATTTCAGGAGGGCAGCACTCTGCTGGGATAGATATTTGCCCTTTGGTGGGGGGGCAGAAGTTTGCGCTTGAACCTGTCAGCTAGGATGTTGGCAATGTCTATGGGTTCGTGTATTTTTGTCATTTTGGACTAATTCTGAGCATATCTGGGAATTCCCACCCAGGTTCCTAACATAACTAAAGAAAGCCTTGTGATTATCCTTAGTGTCCTGTGCAATTTTTCTCTCGAAGCTGGCCTTAGATGATTTTATGATTGCCCGTAGTTTTTTGCTAATACTGATCAGAGATGCCTTCCCTTTTGGGATTTTGCTCTATCATGTAGTAGCTTCCTCCTTCTATTGTATAGTTTGTTTATGGCTGGGGTCCACTAGACAGGATGCCTGCCTTTGGAGGATTGGGTCGTGGTTTTATTTGGGATTGTGATGATCCATGCATTCCTGAAGGTGTTCATAGAATGCTTATAAAGGATTCTGCGGTCTGGACCATATTTTCCACAGGCCCGGGCTTTGAAGGATTCCACCTCAGTTTTGAGGAGTGTGAAATTTGCTTTAGAGAAGTTTTTCACTGTGGTTTCTGGGCAGGGGTGGGGTCGGGATGTGAATATCCAGTGAGATTAGTTTATGGTCTGATCTTACCAGTGAGGGATACACTTCTGGTCTGGAGCATAGACCCCCCATGTTGGTGATGATCAGGTCCAGTATGTTTTCCCTCTTGTGGGAGTGGTAACAAGTTGTTCCATAGCATTTGAGTTTATGAATTCTAGGAACCTTTGGGCTAGGGTGTTGGAGCTAGGTAATGCTCCCAGTCTATGTTTGGGTAGTTGAAGTCGCCCAATATAATGGTGTTTGGAGAGACCTTCATATTTTCCAGTGTTCTCAGGAAGGTCGAGTGGGGTTCCTGGGTTTGGGAGGGTGGTCTGTAGCAGGCTATAAACTGGAAGGCAGTTTTACCCACTGTTAGTTGCACATGGATAGTCTCTGATGCTTCGTGCTGTGCCACCAACCTGGAGTGGGTATCTTTGATTTAATATTGATACTCCCTCCTTTGTGGTTCGTCCACGCTTTGGGGCAGAAAAAGCATGGTATGAGGTATAACCTGGTAGTACTGGGGTGCTCTCGGAGCCTTGAACCAGGTTTCTGTTACTGCACAGATATCTATGTTCTCCATGCTAAGGAGAGTTTCGAAAAGGCATCTTGAGGTTTAGACTTCATGCTGAGTAGCATTACTCTTAGTTTCTTATCCCTTGTGATACCTATGGAGGTGGGTTTGTCTTTGAGCCTTGCCTAAAAAGGCACTATAGGGGTGGCAAGAGCCTTTGCCAATATCTGAAAGCCCAGGGTGACAGGTGCAAGCCATCCCTAGCGAAGCATCGTGATTTGTCGAGCATGTCATCCCAGGCTGACAGGCATTGATCCCCTTTGAATGACACCAATACTTAAGCCAATTGTTGAAATTGATCATCTTGTCTTCATATTGTGGCATCATTCTTGGTGAGGGTAAGATGCTACTCAAGGTCAGGGTCATACCGGCCTGGGCTACATGCTCAGAGAGCTCCTCTATGTCTCTTTTCATGTAGTCCAGGAGGTCCGCCTCAGGTCATTCACACCAGCATGGACAATGCCTGAGTCATATTTGTACTTGCCTTGGAAATGACCTGAGTGCTTGTGTTATGTGGCGGATCCTAGTGCCCGACAGGCAGCTCACCATGACCTTCTTCTTGTTCAGCTTGGTGAGCGGGACGTCAGTGTGCCTGATTTATAGAGTCACCTATTACAAGTGTATCAGGTGTGTTGTTTAGCCTTAAGGGCTGTGACTGTTCGGCACACTGGCTTTGTGAGCTATGTGTTGCATGTGTTTTGTTTTGGGGTAGCTGTTGCTTGGGTGTCTGCTTTGGAGGTCTCTGCTGCTTAGGCAGATTTTTATTTAGAGCCTCAGAGTATGTTTTTGTGTGTTTATGTGTTTGGTTTGCTGTCGTGGTAGGTCTATGTGAGAATGGAATTGTAGTGAGTGTGGTTTCCTTCTCCTCCTGACTGGTTACGCCAGTACTGAGTTGAGAGAGCTTAGCCTCCAGTTTGGCTATATGGTTGCATCTCTCACATGTGTTGGAATTTGTTGGGAGGAGAGGGTTGTCTGTGTACATGAGGCAGTTGTAACATTGCCTCAAAATTCCCAGATTCACCAGCTGGACCAGAGAGGAGATTGACAACTGACCTTTGGACATGCTAGAATAGTATTGGGAATTCCTTTATAATTGAAAAAAAAAGCCAATGGGGAGCAAGGTACTCAAGGGGAGTTTGTGAGGGTGTAGTGCTTTTAATTTTTTAGTGCTGACTTATATAATTGCTTTAGTGAGCAAGTGCCAGGCTTTAGAGTAGGAATAGGGTGTTTATTACGAGAACTAGATCAGTTCTAAGGGAAAAAGTGAAGAGCAGACTTTGTGGAGCCGAGAATGGTTTAAACCCAATTAAGCGGAGCTGCCCGATGCTGCACTATGCTAAAATCACAAGCACAAAAGCGGGTTTTATACAGGGGGACTTGAAAGAGCTAGAAATTGGCCCAAAACGGCCAATAGACTACCAGATTCTTGTGCTGGGAACACTCCTCCAGGGATAGATAGGCTGCTCTAAGCTCCCCACTGCCACTGGTGAACAAAGAAGCCTCCCTTTATCCAAGAAAGGAAATGGGCAACACAGGAACTTTATCTGTTTGTATTAAAGAATTTGGCTTTTAACGTGACGTGTTTGTCTCACAACAGCCTTGGTGGTACATCTAATTTTTTTTCCTGCATTTCTCTACTTGTTGAGACCACATTTGGTAACGTAGTGTTTTTGTTTTTTTATGAGTAGCTAGTTCTGGTAGCATACAAGGATAAAGCCCAGAGAATGACCCAGGCGACCCAAGTTCAAGCAGCAGTTCAGGCACTGGCACCTCATACAGCTGGCAGAGCGAGAGAGAAAAATGAAGTAAGTGTGCCAGTGACCTTTTTTCAGCAGGGAGGGAGGAAAAGAATGGGAAGGGTGCACCACTCCCAGGGCCACAGGAAATAAGTACAATTTCTTACTGGTAACCAGGGAAGCTTCCTGCGGTGCCTTGCTGTGAGTAGACACAGACTATCCTGCTGGTTTACATTCCTTGTGGAGGCAAGGGGCAGCTCCGTGCTAATGTCCACTTATGGGAAGTACTAAGCTAAGCATGTATGGGAAAGGAGAGTATCACAGGTAGTTCATTTTGCTAGACCAGATGCTGGTCTGCTCCCTAACCCCCCCCCCCAACCCTCATTAGAGGGGAATGGAAGGTCTAATAAGGATCTCAGATTATAAACAAATGGGTTATAGGACACATGTCTAGCCCAGGGATGCTTGGACTCCTGGCTTGAAGCAAACCAATGGGGCCAACTGAGTAAGATTAAGCAGCCATCTGTCAGGTCCAAAAAAAAAAGGAGAGAAAATATATATTTTTTTAATTTATTTTTGCCCTCACTGCCTATCTTTCATCCTTAGTTTGCCAACTGGGTCATTGATTCTCCTTCACCAGGGCAAGGGTTAGCTGAAAGGGGACATCAATCAGGCAGCCATCAGTGATAGTTCCAGAATTTTGTACTTTCAGTCCCTAGCCTCACAGTGCAAGATCCAGTACAGCCATAGGGTTTGATGTGGAATATGTATATCAGAGAGGATGTATTACGTGCTTCTACAGGTGATGTAGCACCTCAAGACTTCACTCTCCCCCTCACCAACAAAGACAGTGCCCTCACATGATCTCTGATTTCTATTATAGATTCTCCTGCCAACAGGAGCGCCCATACATACACCCCAGCTAGCAGAGCTACATTACTCTTTTCGCCCACTCCATCTCCAAGAGGCACCCAAGCTGCCACTTGAACTCAGGACACCAGGGTCATAGTGATGGCTTTATCCCTTGACATCAACAGAGCTGGCCACTACTAATCACTTTCAAACACAAGAGTTAGTACTTGTACATAAATTCCCAAACTGGACTGAGTATTTCACAGATTATTCACTATTTTATTTAATGAGCATCCTGAACCTTCTTCTCTTTTACCCTTGAAGAATGATTGACCTTCCACTGTAGTTACCTATTTGTTGTTGCATAGCCATATGGAATTATATTGTTTTTCTTTTCTTTATTTATTTATTTTAATTTTACTTTAACTTTGTTAAACAGGATAACGGACTGATCCAAATGGTCCCTTTTTAACCTCTGCAAGGGCCAAGAGATACAACATAATAATCACTCTTATGAACCAGTCACGTCAAATAAAAAGTACAGTTTTGTACCTACCATAAATGTAGATGTTCGAGTGCTAATACAGCTGCAGTCATAACAGATGGGTTCTCCTGTCAGTATGGTCCTCGGTCAACCAAATTCCAAAGTCTAGGTCCGCCGGGTTGTCGCCGCTTTCCTGACGTCAGTGCGACAGGGGTATATAAGACACAGCCGACACCATTTTCTTCAGTCTTTCTTGCCCCAGATGTCAGGTGCCCCCAGAAGGAAGGCAAAATATAAATATATATATATATATATATATATATATATATATATATATAATATATAATCATGCATTGCAATATAATCAAAACAGTAGTTGCAAGCAAATACACCATAGAAGGATAACCCAATCAAGTTGTGAGATGAGGAGTTAGCCACTAGGTCTGTACCCAGAGGGAAGGAGGGAGGATTTGAAGTTGTATTAGCACTCAACATCTACATTTATGGTAGGTACAAAACTGTACTATGTTCATCGCATACAGCTGCAGTCATAACAGATGGTAGAATCCCAAAGCTACGCACAGGGTGGTAGGCACTAGGTGGAACTGGGAGGAGCCAGAATGCCCTGCAACACAGCAGTGGCAAAGCCTGCTCTAGTTTTGGAGTATAAAGGTAGGTGGTAGTGCTTAGTGAAGGTATGCACAGAACTCCAAGTGGCTGTCTCCAAAATATCTTTGGTAGGGACTCCTCTGAGGAAGGCTGCAGAGGTAGCTGTGGCCCTTGTGGAGTGGGATCTGATGCCTGCAGGTACAGATTTACCATGAAAGGAGTAACAAAACTGTATGCAGTGGCTTATCCATTTTGAAATTGTCTGTTTGGAAATTGGCTTCCCTTGAGCTCCTACAGCATAGGACACAAAGAGTTGTTCTGATTTCCTGAAAGGCTTTGTTCTGTCCAAATAGTAACGTAGCTGTCTATGGATGTCTAAGGAATGTAGCAGCCTTTCCCCTTTGTTTTGAGGATTGGGGTAAAGGTAGGTAAGTGTATGGCCTGATTTAAAGCTACCCTGGATACTACCTTAGGCATAAATGACGGGTTGGTTCGTAGGGAAACCCTGCCCTGATGGAAGATGAGAAAGGGCTGCACAGCCATGAGTGCTTGTAGTTCCGAAACCCTACGAGCTGAGGTAATGGCCAGAAGGAAAGCTGTTCTCCAGGACAAATATTGCAAATCTGTTGAGGCAGCTGGTTCAAAGGGAGACAATGTTAATTTTTCTAGAATGTAATTAAGATCCCAGGCTGGTATTGGTTGTTTCCTTGGAGGTCTTATATTCTTAGCCCCTCTGAGGAACTGTCTTAAGAGTGGGTGGGAGAATAATGGTGGATCAGTGTTGTATTCTGCAGAAATGGCTGAGGCATGGATTTTGATGGAGGAAAATGAAAGTCCACTGTTCAACAGCTCAGCTAGATACTGTAATATCTGAGGTAAATTCAGTTTTCTAGGATCCTGGCCTTTTTCTCATTCCAAGCAAAACCATTTCCATTTTATGGAGTAAGCTTTTCTAGTAGATGGCCTTCTGGCCTCCAAATGACATCCTGCACCTCCTTGGAGAGTAGGGTCTGTTGTGGTGTTAAGGAATTTTCCATGCAGCCAGATTGAGTGTTTTAAGCTGACTGTGAAGAGTTTTGTAGCTGTGCTGAGTCAGTAGAAGAGGCATTAGAGGTAGGGTCCAGGGAGGAGAATGTGTTAGGCTCCTCAAGAGTGGGTACCAGTGTTGTCTTGGCCAGTCTGGAGCGATCAGTATCATCTTCGGTCTGTCTGCTCTTGCTTTCAAGAGCACCTTGGGCAGAAGAGGCAAAGGTGGAAGGCGTGAACTGTCCGTGCTGCCCAACTGAAAGAAAGGGCGCCCACTCTCCAGGCCTTTGGATGGAATGTCCTTGAGCAGAATTTTGTCAATTGATGATTCCTGTGGGAGGCAAAGATCTATGTCTGGCCTTCCCACGCTTGGATTATCTTTGTAAACACTTGAGGATGCAACTCCATTCGTATGGTCTGTCATATTTCTGCTTAGATTGTCTGCCAGCGTGTTTTCCAAACCTGGCAGGTACTGTGCTTGAAGTTCAATTTGCCATTCCAGAGCCAAGTTCCAAAGTGACATGGCCAGCCTGCACAGGGGGTATGAATGTGTTCCTCCTTGTTTGTTTATGTACCACATTACTGTGGTGTTGTCTGTTCTTATCAATAATTGCCCTGGATGCAGGAGGTCCTTGAAAGCTGTAATTGCATTTATCACTGCTAGCATTTCCTTTGATTGATGTGAAGGTGCTTTTCCTTTTGGGACCATTTGTTCTGAATGCACCTGTCTGTCATGTGTGCCCCCAGGCGTAGTCTGAAGCGTCTGTTGTGATAACTTGATTTGCTTGAGGCTTGCAGAATGGTAGACCTGTGTTTGTTTGGCATGCTTGGGCCCACCATAGAAATTCCTTTTGCAAACATGGGATTAGTGGTATTATTGTTTCCAAACTGTGGCTGTGTTGAGAGCATAGTTTTTTTTAGGTACCAATGAAGTTTCCTCATATGCAACTTTGCACATGGGATTAGAAGAATGCAAGATGCCATGAAGCCCAGAGCCTGCAGGATTTTCCTTGCAGTTAGCCTGGTACAATTTGCTAGTATTTTGAAGTACTGCGTTAGTTCCCCTGTTTTTCTGGCGTAAGATAGGCCATCTGGGTGTTTGTGTCCAAGTTGGCACCCAGGAAAATTATTTTCTGAGATGGTGTTAGCCTGGATTTCTCTTTGTTGACTGTGTATCCCAGAGAATTCAATAACCGAAGCATAAGCCAGATGTTCCAGAAGTATGTGTTTGCTGTCCGCTTGGATCAGGCAATCGTCCAAATAAGGGTAAATTTGTATCCCTTGAAGTCTGCAGTAGGCAATTACTGATGCCAGGCATTTCGTGAATACTCTGGGCACAGTAGATAAGCCAAAGGGCAATGCAGAGAATTGATAGTGGATTGAACCTGCAAGAAATCTGAGGTATCTTCTGCAGTTTTGTCTGACTGCGACATGCAGGTATGCCTCCTTGAGGTCCAATGTTACCAGCCAAGACTCCTTGCCCAGCATGGGAAGAAGCTGCTGTAAGGTGAGCATCTTGAATTTTGGCACGTAGAAATGTGTTTAGGATGGATAAGTCCAAAATGGGTCTCCAATCGGTTCCCTTCCTTGGTACCAGGAATAGTCTGGAATAAAAACCTTGACCTTGTTCGTGAGTAGGTACCTCTTAAATAGCTTTCATGTCCATGAGCTTTGAAATTTGTATTTGAGCCTCTGCCCTTTGATTGTGTGGCAGGTCTGGCATGCCTCTCATTTTGGAAGAGTGTGAAAATGAAATCTGTAGCCTCTGTTTATAATGTCCAGGATCCATTTGTCTGTTGTGATAATATGCCAATTTTTTGAAAATAATGCCAGCTTTCCTCCCAAGGGTGCTGCCAGCTGAGACTTGCTTGGCATGCAAAGGGGAAGTCATTGGGTTTGTTTCCTGTATTGTTGTGCACTGTCTTCGCCACCTCTTGGTGCTGGAGTTTGCCATTGTCTGCCTCTATATGATCCTTGAGATTGTCCTCTGCCCCTTGTACGCCTGTATCTACCTCTTTGGGGCTTGTCCGTGGCTGGAAAGGACCAGTTTTTTGAAGGCCAATTTCTGCTAAAACGTGGTGGTTGTACCTGTAGAAAAGCTTTGACAGTTTGCATAGATTTAGCTTTTTCTTCCATTTTCCGTAGTATCTCCTCAGCATTAGTACCAAATAATACATCCTTTTGTAAAGGAGCATCTAGTAGTTTAGCTTTAACATGATCAGGCAAGGTTTGCTCCCTAAGCCAGGCATGTCTACGAATGACTGATCCTGTAACAGCAGCTCTACTTGAGGCCTCTAAAGCATCATAGCCACATTGTAAGGTGCGTTTACCCACTTGTTCTGCACTATGCATCATATCCTGCAACTCCTTCAAATCTGGTTGTTCAGGTTGTGACATTTTAGTCCTTAATTGTGATAACAGAAACTGCTGATATTTAAGCATATGGAACTGACAATTTAAGGCCCTAGGGTGGCCGAGGTATATACCTTTTTTCCCCACCTTTCTAAGGATCTAGACTCTCTTTCGGAAGGTAATGGATTCTTAGCAGTAGAGGCCTTCATTCCCTTGGGGCCTTGAGAAATGGTTTCAGGGTCAACATTATGGCTTTGTAAAGAAATTGGTGTGAGTTATGAACTCTGTAGTACCTATCAGGCTTGACTGGGGCAGGAGGCAGGGAATCCGGATCAAGGCAAGCCTCCGAGTAAACATCATCAAGTATGTCCAAGACAGGAGGTATCGCCAGAGGTCTGTGCTGAGGTAGCAAAAGAAATTCCCTAAGTCTTTTCTTGGAATCTGAAAAATCTTGGCCTTCCCAATGGAAGTGTTCGCTCAAGGTGTGCAAGGTTTCCCCGAAAGAAAAATCCTCTGGGGGAGATACAGAAGGAATGGACTGCTCTGCATCTGAATCTTCAAAAGGGGGGGTACGAGTGTTCCTCTTCATCAGAATGTTCTGAAATAATGGAGCCCTGGTCAGAAGAGGGAGAATCTTCCTCCACTCTGGGTCTCTTGTCCGAGGGTGTTGGGAACCCTGATAAGAGTAATTAAATCCTCAGCCATTTTGAGCATCTGCTTTTTAGGCATGGGACCTGGAGATGGGCCCTGTGCAACAGGCCTCTTGGGATGTATGGCTGATTTGGACTTAGTAAAGGCCTTTATGGAAAAGGAAGATGAGGGTCTGAAGACACCATGGGTGGAAGTGGACCTGTCCACATTAAGAGGCTCAACACTCACAGTGGCTTCGGTAGCTGGAGTCAGGGTATGGGCCGAGGTACCTGCGGTCTCGGTTACAGAAGACACCGCCAGAGAAGTGTCATCGGTAGTCAGGGGCTGCGTAGGCGCCTCGCTGAGAACCGGACCACGTGTAGCCGGTTTTGGCGTGGTGTCGGTGGAGACCGCGGACCTCGCGTGTTGGTCTTTGTCCTTGCGTTTTTTGGACAAAACGGTAGTTGGAGTCTCCGACGACATTTTATAATCAAAAGCTTTACCAAAAAAGTGCTGGGCGAACTCCGCCCGACGCTTAATAGTGCGTTTATTGAAAGTAGCACAAAAGCGACAGCCCGAGACGTTGTGGTCTGGGCCTAAACAAGGTAAACAGAGGGAATGGAAATCCTTATGCGGTATTTGCTTTCCACAAGAAATACAATTGTTAACTTTGCCTGACATCGGTCTGAGGCAAGAAAAGTTTCCCCAACGGGGTACTTAGCTTTAAAGAAGACTTCGGTTTCCAAATTTTCGTAATTTCAGGAGCTGGCCGACCGGCACTTGCAAACTGCTTCTGTTTCGGGCACCGCGTGGCAAAAAAGACTGAAGAAAATGGCGTCGGCTGTGTCTTATATACCCCTGTCGCACTGACGTCAGGAAAGAAAGCGACGACAACCGACGCCGGACCTAGACTTTGGAATTCGGCCGACCGAGGACCCGCCTGACAGCTGGAGAACCCATCTGTTATGACTGCAGCTGTATGCACGATGAACATCAGTGATATCTAGATATACAATAATAATTGTCACCTTAGTGAAACAAACATTGCAGATAATGCTTACACAAGTAAATCAAGTCACAAATTTAACAGTAATGCAAAACACTGTTCAAAAACAATCCTTGGTTAAAACTCTTCCAGTGAAAAAGGTCACTACAGTCAGAATTTGCCATTGCCCCACACAGCAGCAAATTCAAAACTTATTATATTAAATTTCACTGCTCAAAGTATGAAGCCTCTTGCACTCAGGTGTGCAGGGAACTTGCTCCAACTCCCCACCCAGAATTTTTTTTTTCAGAATTTTTTTTAAACAGGAAACATACTAATTAAATTAACACTTATGACATAGGCAATCCTACATTTAGATAAATGAAAACAAACCATATTGACATAATTTTAGTTGCAAACATTATACATCACTTATAATCTATCCAGTCATTGTCAGTCAAGCATTACATAGCTCATTCAAATCCTGCCTTCTTTTAAACCTCATTCCTCCTCTGTATGGATTGTTCCCACAATTCCCATTTTTCTATGTAATACTTGCAGTATAAAAGTAACTATGTAAACACTTCCTAGCAAAGATCCTAAATCTTCTAGACTTTGTTGTATATTTGGGAGCCATACATATATCCTCCATTCTTTGTGAATTGCTTAACCAATCTCTCTTCCCAATCACTTACAGTTATCATGCAATATTTAAATGCTCTACTAATAATTCCCTTTTTAACAGTAGCTTATCTTCTAGATTCTACTAAAAACTGTACCGATGCTGGTATTTCGCTTAGGATCTCCCTATTTATTTATCTTTGGCTATACTCTTTTGAGGGTTTTTTTTCAGAAACTTGAGTTTGTGTGTTTTTTTTTTTTTGAGATTAGCACACTTTTTTCAATGAAACCATTTGTGATCCTTTGCCAGGGTTCCTATATTCGCAACTGGATTTACAGTTTGACAGTAAAAAAACAAGTAACCCATATTCACTGTACAATGTAGATATATGTGAACCTAAAGATGCATACAATGATTATATGCAGCTTTCAGTATAACTTTGTTAACACAGATGGAAATTAAGGACTGCATACAATAGCAAAGACAAATGAATGCATTAGTTATTAGATCTTTTAGCAGAGATTCAACTCTGTCCTCTTTTCTAATAACTAACAAATTCAACTCATTCTCCTCTATTTCCTTCTATTCTAGAAATGTATGTCCCTCTAATCTCCAAGCTTACTTACCTATCTCTCTCTCTCTCTTTCTCTCTCGAAGCCTGGCGTTATGCTCATACAACAGAGATCTGCTGTTATGAGCACTGTACAGATAAAGTCTCTCTCCTCCTCTGATAGCTACAGACCTATCTGTGACATATTCCCAAAGATACAACAATAAACAGCTTATCAGTAGTTACCGAACTACATCAGACAGCAGGGGTACACTGCAGCTTACAGTCTGAAAAGGTCAGCCAATATGGATGCTGTCTGCTCTATGACAGACTACTTTCTTGCTATTCTTAAGTCTGGCAAACAGAAACATGCTAAACCTATTAGTTAAAATGAGATTTTAATTCTGCTGAGCATTGTCTTCTGTTCAACTCTCTTTGTTAAGCTTGGATTTTGACCCAATCCTCTGGTTTGTCCCTTGGATTATCTTTCCAACAGGACAACTTTGGTAAGTCTAAATAATTCATGAATTTTAACTGTACCCTGATTTATATATGGGGTCTATTCCTGTCACAGTATTAAAAACCCTAAACATTTTCCTTTCTATCATTTATGGGAAAGTACAGAAAAAGTACATTTTGTGCACGTGTGTGCATGTGAGCATGCAGGTGCTTGTGAATGACACACAAAGGAGAGGAAAAGCCATAGACAATGTAGAGTAACCAATTCAAACACATTTTGGGAGACAGACAGTAATTCAGAGTTGTGAGACAGCCTCACAATGACCACAGCCTGTGGGTCCTGCTACTGGCTAATGAAGGCAAATGTATCATGGCCAGTATACCATGAGTGACCTTACTCCCACCCAGTAAACCCACACAATATATTTAACTAACACTGACAACTGTAATGTATTTTGCAAAGGGGGCACACCACCTGCAGACCCCTGAGATTTTCAAATAAACTATATTCTGAAGTCAATCCAACTCAAAGAAAATGGAAATATTTTTTTTCTCTATGTTGGTGTGCTCTTAGAGGCAGCAGATTTAAAGATCAATGAAGTGGGCCAATGCAAAAAAAGAAAAGTGGAACAATGCCTCTCTTCACAGGAGAAAGGGTAATGGCCTTTCCTACAAAACTGGTTTAATAATGTGCTTGCACTCTAAATGCACTCTAAATTATCTCAGTGGTCAGATGGGATGGCAGGACAGTATGGTTAGCAGGGTGGGCTTTGAGTTCAGTTACAGTAAGCTGAAGTAGGCCCTGGTGTCTATTTTTTTCGTTATTTGTTATCTTTGGGGTTTTCTATTACTTCAGCATCAAGCAATGATTAAGGAGAAAACAGGCTGTCTCTGTCTAATACAACTCTACTTGGTGCAGCAAACTTGGCTTCCTGAAGGAGTTATCAGAAGCCTTTTTAAGAGAGTGGTACTAAGAATCTGAAGTTGAAAGCTACATTAAATTTTTAATAAAGCCTGGTACACTACCGGCATAGTGAAGCAGTAAGTGTCAATGGCTCAAGCAGGTAGCACACCAGGTGCTTAAGTTCATTTTTCCAGTACTGACACTACCGTTTATCAAGGGTGTGCGGGTGACTAGATGTTAACTCGAGGTCCCATCTGCATGAATTAGTGGTAGCTCAGGTAGTTGTACAAAATCCCATGGTACTTACCAAAAACGGTAGTAAATAATATCTTAAAAGACTTAACATATTATATTTACAAATTCACATTTAAATTAATGCTATGTACATTTTCTTCCTCCCTAACCTTTTTGCCACAACCAATATGTTAATCTGGTAATATTTTTTCTTGCTACATTACTTTATTATACTATATCTCTTCACATTTAGCTTTCCACAATATCATACATGTGAAAAATAACTATCGTATCTACCTTTTCCTTTACATCATATTTTCCATTAAAATATCAATTTCATATTTAGTGCTGGCATCATCGTTTCTGAGTATTTCTTTTGTACAAGTCTATTTATGTATTT
The DNA here is from genome assembly GCF_019279795.1 of Protopterus annectens. Classification (NCBI taxonomy): domain Eukaryota; kingdom Metazoa; phylum Chordata; order Ceratodontiformes; family Protopteridae; genus Protopterus; species Protopterus annectens. Next base: position 331,218,374 of record NC_056740.1, on the reverse strand, counting down.
ATCTATTTATCTAAGTCTATGTATTTTTTTATCTATTTATCTATCTATCTATCATTTGTTGACTGGGTTAGTTCCACTAGGTAGCAGAATCTTTTTAGGGGAGACCTGGGGTAGTTATTTATACTACTAAGAGGAAATTTTTGGGAACTCCCTAATCATCACTGTTGTGAGTGGGACCCACTTCCTGTTTCCATTCCAGGTGAAAAGATGCCCCCGAGAAACAGAGGTAGATGAAGACAGAAGTAGATGATGAAGTGGTGAGAGAAATGGAGGAGAAAACAAATGTCAAGACTGGGGAATGTGTACAGGATTTTGAGGAGATGTTTCAAAGAAATCTGCTTTATTTATTTATTTATTTTACAACTGTTTACCAGGAAAGTCCAACTGGGACACAGCCCATTTTCAGCCGACGGCCCAAGGAGAAAAGCTCCACAGGCAATTAACAAATTACATGAATAACAAAAAAAACTACCTACATACAAAAAGTTGCATTCAATTACATTGACTAGAATATCATATAAATACAAATATGATGGTATTTGATACAGATAAGTAAAAAAACTGTTTAAACAGTGCAACAGTATTACATACAGACATCAGATTACTGTGTGTCATTATTTCACAAATGAAAGCCTAATAAAGTAAGACTGCAGATTGAAAATGTAAGTAAGGGTAGGACAAAGGAACATCCCCAAGACAAGGGGACTTAGCTAGTAGTCTAAGAGTTAGAGTTGGAATATGAGGGAAATATACCTTTATAGTAGGATTAACTAGTGAAACAAGCTGAAAAGGGATAAATAGGAGAAAGAATTATAGGGAAGAGGGACAGAAGATATAGTGACAGGTGGAAGGAAAAGACAGAGCTGATTTGTACTAGTAGGTAGGTAGTAAGGAAGGAGAAATTAAATTAACTTAACTGTGCAAAGGAGGGGGAGGTAATGAGATAGAAGGAAAGTAATAAATAAGTTTAATTACATATGATGAACATATAATGGTAGGAAAGAAATTTGGCTAGCTACTGGTCAAGGGGAATAAGATTTAGCCAGGACTAAAACATGGGCAAGCCCGTTGTTATTGAGGGAGATCCTAAATAGCTTTTTAAAGTGAGTTGGGTCAGCAGTAGTTATGATAGGCTGTGGGACAGTATTCCAAATTTTGGAGAAATAGTTTGGGTAAAGGGAGCAGAGTTAATGAGCATATTTCCATTTTGAGCATTTTGAAACTGAGGTCCTATTGTATTTAAATACACAGAACAACAGCATAGTTTTATGATTATTATATTACAATATGAATTACTGTCTATGCATGATCTATTTTAGATATTCTAGGCATTTTTAGTAAGTTCATTTTTTATTGGACAATATTCAATATTACATTTATTTTTTATTGGACTATATTTATACTTCTCACAATGATTTTTAAAACATTTGATACAGTTATTAAGCATTTGTTTGTCTTTTGGTTAGGAATACTGTTATTCAGGTTGGCTATGGTGCTGTTCCAATATAGTTTTAGTTCATCCAATGCCATCAGAATGGGCCAGTTCCTGTTAATAATTTGTCTAATTGAACTTGACCTACCATTAAAAGTTGTGACGTACCTTATTTCATGTTGAGTAATGGTGTTATTGCACTGACTATCTGTGAGGCTTGACCTGTCTTCCAAAAAAGTTGGTATAAGTGATGTCTGCCTAGCTTCCATTACATCAGATTTAAGCTTGGATAATAAATTCATATCATATCCACTAGAAAAAAAGTCCTCTACCATATTATCAAGTTGTGAAACAAATGTAGTATTATCAGTAGTTAGTCTACTTGCTCTAATAAATTGAGATTTTGCTACACCTTTAAAGACATGTGGCACATGCATACTACTGTGATGCGTATATCTTCCATTACTAACATCCTTTCTATAAATACTAGTGTTTAATATGCCATCATTCAATTGCAGTTTGACATCTAAAAAACATATGCTGCTGTCAGACACATCCATTTTAAATTTCAAAAAATTAGTACTAGAATTTAAATAATCAATGAAAATATTCAAATCATCCAAAGTACCATTCCATATTAGTAGACAATCGTCTACAAATCGCTGATAGAAACTAATGTTACTAAGAAATAGATTTTGTGCATTAAACAAATAATTGCATTCCCATTGGTAAAGCACTAAATTAGCGTAAGTATTTACTACGGATGTGCCCATAGCTACGCCTGTTAACTGAAGAAATAAGGTATTATTAAACATAAACACATTGTTCCTCAGAACTACATCCATAAGGCAACAGATACTGCTAATGAGCCTATGGTCAGGACTAGGTTGAGAAGACAAAAATTCTCTAAGTAGTTCTATTCCCACATCATTGGGGATAACTGTGAAAAGGGACATGATATCAAGCGTCACTAAATAATATTTCTTGGTATTTAAATCAGTTTTTACATTATTATACCATACCCGTAGCTTTGACAATAAATCACAAGTATCCTTTAGAATAGAACTACATTTAGGTAAATAAACTTCTAATTGCCTATGCAAATAAACTGATATGGGTTCAGTAACCCAACCACCTCCAGAGACAATCAGTCTCATGGGTGGATTTTCCAGGTATTTATGAATCTTAGGGATCCCATATAAATGTGGAATCAGAGGACAAGGTACTGTAAAATAGTTAAAAAGATCAATATCTATGTCATTATTAAGCTGCAGCTCATACACAACCATGTTCACATAACTTATACAATTTTTTACATCAATTCTAGTGATAACTTTAAAGGCAGTATCATCATTTAAAAGCAGAGAAACAGCTGAAAAATAATTATCACGATTCATTAAGACAGCCTTGCCACCTTTATCAGCTTGTTTTATCATAATGTCATTACACTGTTGTAAACTTTTTAGGGCTTTATACTCAGAGAAGCTTAAATTATATGCCTTGTTTTTAACAGGTTTTAAATAGAGTTCTCTAATCTGAAACTCGCAAATGTCATGAAAAGCCTTTAGTACAGGAACACTAACTGGCATAAAAGTGCTACTACGTTTACAACATTTTTCAGGCGCAGGAGTATTACCAAATAGCAGTCTTAAGTTGAGATTCCGAACAAAGATTTTTAGTTCTGTTAAAGCAGAGACAATATTGTCACAACCATATGGTATAAATTTAAAACCTTTACTGAAAAGCGAAAGGTGCACTGATTGTAATTCAAAAGTGGAGAGGTTTAATACACTGTTCATTTATGACTTACTTTGTTCAGTCCTAAAGGGCTTTGATTCTTCCTTTTGTTTGTAGATGTAATTTGTGTAGATAACAAGCCCCTCGACTTGGGGATTTATTTCCAACTGCTTCTGGTTGTTCTAACTGAAAGCGCTTAGGTACAAGGTAAAAGTAAGTTGTTGAGTCTTTTTCCAGTTAGCGTATTCACGTTGTCAGCGCCATCATTCTTACTTATCCTAACAGATGCGCATGCGCTGCTGGTTACAGACGTAGGTGTAGGTTGGACTATCCCATCAGGTGTTGTATTGGGGGCAATCTCTTTAGTTTAGGTGTTTCTACGACATTAGTGTTGCATACAGGTTCATCAAAAGTATCTAAGGCATCAAGTGCTTCTTTATAAGTAGGCTTTTGATAATTAGAGGTTGTATGATAATCAGATTTAGGCCAAGAGAAAATATTCCCCTTTTGGAAGTCCCCAATGTCACGTAAAAGTTTACGTTTCTTAGTAGCTTCCATTCTTATGTCAAGGGTATGCAGTCTATCTAGCATTTGCTGATAGACATGAATTAACTTACAAAAAATAGAAAGTTCCATAATGGCATTTTCCATGGTGAAGATTTCTTTTTTATATTCATCTTCTATTTTAACAAAGAAATCATTCATTAAGCACATATAGTCTAAAGACAACTTGATGTTCAACTGTTGCCATGATTTTAAAAGTTCAGGAAAAGTATTGCCATATGAAGGCATTTTAAGAATCCTAAGCCCGTGGGACAATACCTCTTTCCACATAAGCTAAAAGCTAAAACGCTGCCACTGCAAGCGTTTAAATGCAGTTACCTTTCTCTCTAATTGTTGCAAGATTTTATGAAACTCTGCCAGGCTTTCTGGCTCAGGAACAACATCAGACAAGCAGAGTTTGTAGAGTCCACACAGTTCAGTAAAGGGTTGGTCTCAATATTAATCAGAGACTTTAAAGAATTCAAGCTAGTTCCAACTGCCATATCCAGGCTAAGGGCTGCGAGATAGACCTCCAACAGGAATTCCCAATAACAGCAGAAACAGTAACAGCACAAGTAAAACCAGCTGCAAAACACGAACTCAAAAGAGAAAACTTGCAGAGAAAACCAGTTTAATAAAAAGCAGAGCTTTCGGGTGTAACCCTTCTTCAATACTAATACATTCAAACACTAAACTCTAGAAGCTTAAATACAGGTCTAAAATCACATGACCAGCAGCCAAATGAAATCATGTGAACGGAAAACAAATTAAAAATTAAAGACATGTACATATAAATATATTAAAAGATGTGTAGATACAATATCTGTTGCCTTATGGATGTAGTTCTGAGGAACAATGTGTTTATGTTTAATAATACCTTATTTCTTCAGTTAACAGGCGTAGCTATGGGCACATCTGTAGCAAATACTTACGCTAATTTAGTGCTTTACCAATGGGAATGCAATTATTTGTTTAATGCACAAAATCTATTTCTTAGTAACATTAGTTTCTATCAGCGATTTGTAGACGATTGTCTACTAATATGGAATGGTACTTTGGATGATTTGAATATTTTCATTGATTATTTAAATTCTAGTACTAATTTTTTGAAATTTAAAATGGATGTGTCTGACAGCAGCATATGTTTTTAGATGTCAAACTGCAATTGAATGATGGCATATTAAACACTAGTATTTATAGAAAGGATGTTAGTAATGGAAGATATACGCATCACAGTAGTATGCACGTGCCACATGTCTTTAAAGGTGTAGCAAAATCTCAATTTATTAGAGCAAGTAGACTAACTACTGATAATACTACATTTGTTTCACAACTTGATAATATGGTAGAGGACTTTTTTTCTAGTGGATATGATATGAATTTATTATCCAAGCTTAAATCTGATGTAATGGAAGCTAGGCAGACATCACTTATACCAACTTTTTTGGAAGACAGGTCAAGCCTCACAGATAGTCAGTGCAATAACACCATTACTCAACATGAAATAAGGTACGTCACAACTTTTAATGGTAGGTCAAGTTCAATTAGACAAATTATTAACAGGAACTGGCCCATTCTGATGGCATTGGATGAACTAAAAACTATATTGGGCACCAAGCCACATTTTACATATAAAAATATGAGGACGATTAAAAGTTTACTCTGTTATAAAGATTTTTATAGACCCTGTTATACACAATTGGCTGCTAAAACTGGTACTTTTCCATGTTTTAACTGTGTTGCCTGTGCTTACATCTTAGGGAATGGTAGTGATATATTTCACTCATCATGCTAATGGACAAGTATTTAATTTTAAAATTACAGCTACTTGTAACACCACTTTTGTGGTTTATTTGGCTACCTGCATCTCATGCAGTTCATTTTACGTGGGAAAAACAATACGTAAGCTTAAGGAACGTGTTATAGACCATAATTCTGAAATTAGGAGAAATTGTGACAATAATGCACTATGTAAACATATTAAAACTTGTGGTGAAACACATACATTTAAGTTTAGAGTGATTGATGCTCTATGTCCAAATGAAAGAGGTGGTGATGTCAACAACCGCCTTGAGCTCAAAGAATTTGAATGGATATTGAGATTAGCTGCTGACACTCATCCTGGTTTAAATAGCACTGTCAGTTTAAAACCTGTGTTAGTTAAGCTACGTAATATTGTAAAGTAAATATTTTATACTGTGTATCTACACATCTTTTAATATATTTATATGTATATGTCTTTAATTTTTAATTTGTTTTCTGTCACATGATTTCATTTGGCTGCTGGTCATGTGATTTTAGACCTGTATTTAAGCTTCTAGAGTTTAGTGTTTGAATGTATTAGTATTGAAGAAGGGTTACGCCTGAAAGCTCTGCTTTTTATTAAACTGGTTTTCTCTGCAAGTTTTCTCTTTTTAGTTCCACTAGGTAGCAGACTCTTTTTAGGGGAGACCTGGGGTAGTTATTTATACTACTAAGAGGAAATTTAGCGAGGGCTTTTGGGAACTCCCCCCTAATCATCACTGTTGTGAGTGGGACCCATTTTGGGAGAGCACTTCCTGTTTCCATTCCAGGTGAAAAGATGCCCCCGAGAAACAGAGGTAGATGAAGACAGAAGTAGATGATGAAGTGGTGAGAGAAATGGAGGAGAAAGCAAATGTCAAGACTGGGGAATGTGGATTTTGAGGAGATGTTTCAAAGAAATCTGCTTTATTTATTATTTATTTATTTTACAATTGTTTACCAGGAAAGTCCAACTGGGACACAGCCCATTTTCAGCCGAAGGCCCAAGGAGAAAAGCTCCAAAGGCAATTAACAAATTACATGGATAACAAAAAAACTACATACATACAAAAAGTTGCATTCAATTACATTTGCTAGAATATCATATAAATACAAATATGATGGTATTTGATACAGATAAGTAAAAAAACTGTTTAAACAGTGCAACAGTATTACATACAGACATCAGATTAGTGTGTGTCATTATTTTACAAATGAAAGCCTAATAAAGTAAGACTGCAGATTGAAAATGTAAGTAAGGGTAGGACAAAGGAACATCCCCAAGACAAGGGGACTTAGCCAGTAGTCTAAGAGTTAGAGTTGGAATATGAGGGAAATATACCTTTATAGTAGGATTAACTAGTGAAACAAGCTGAAAAGGGATTAGAGGTGTGAGAAGAGTACACACGGAGGAGAAAGAAAGAAACGGTACAGGGAGAGAAGTTAAGGTAAAGACACAGTAATAGGTGAGAAGAAATGAGGGGAGTTAATATGTACTAATAGGAGAAAGAATTATAGGGAAGAGGGACAGAAGATATAGTGACAGGTGGAAGAAAAAGACAGAGTTGATTTGTACTAGTAGGTGGGTAGTAAGGAAGGAGAAATTAAATTAACTTAACTGTGCAAAGGAGGGGGAGGTATGAGATAGGAGGAAAGTAATAAATAAGTTTAATTACATATGATGAACATATAATGGTAGGAAAGAAATTTGGCTAGCTACTGGTCAAGGGGAATAAGATTTAGCCAGGACTAGAACATGGGCAAGCCAGTTGTTATTGAGGGAGATCCTAAATAGCTTTTTAAAGTGAGTTGGGTCAGCAGTAGTTATGATAGGCTGTGGGACAGTATTCCAAATTTTGGAGAAATAGTTTGGGTAAAGGGAGCAGAGTTAATGAGCATATTTCCATTTCGAGCATTTTGAAACTGAGGTCCTATTGTATTTAAATACACAGAACAACAGTATAGTTTTATGATTATTATATTACAATATGAATTACTGTCTATGCACGATCTATTTTAGATATTCTATGCATTTTTAGTAACTTCATTTTTTTTTGGACAATATTCAATATTACATTTATTTTTTATTGGACAATATTTAATATTATATTTATAGTTCTCACAATGATTTTTAAAACATTTGATACAGTTATTAAGCATTTGTTTGTCTTTTGGTTAGGAATACTGTTATTCAGGTTGGCTATGGTGTTGTTCTCAACAATGTTAAAGTTCTATTAAGCTACATCTGCTGGCTATGATTGGGTAGGGTTGCGGGTGTGTGTAGGACGTTTATATTTTTAAAGCAGGTTTAGAACAGTTACAAATCAACTCTGATGAAGTCCGTTTAATACTGCGGGTGAAAGCAATTTATTTGAGGATCGGAGGGCTCGAGTGTTGGTGTAAGGTTGGATCAATTGTTGAAAAGCAGGAGATTTGTCAGGTTGGTGTACCAGTTTGTGGGCAGTAATGAGTTGAGTGTAAGTTAGGTAATGGGGTAATTCTAGCCAGTTAAGTATTTGTAAGACAGAGCAGTGATGAGACCTGTGTGGGGATATATAGCAAATTTAGCTATTTTATTGTAGCAGATTTAAAGCTTGACTAGATCAGTTTTCTTTATGTTAGTGAAGATAGGGGAGGCATATAGCAGGATTGTCAGTAGGTGAGCTCTAGCAATTGCCTGTCTTGTAGTGTCAGTGAGAAAAGGCTTCTGAACAGAGCACCTAGTTTTATGCGTGTCTTTTTTGATAGACTAAGAAAGGTGTTTATCGAATTTCAAATTATTGTCAATTAGAACATCTAGAAATTTTCTTTGAGATATGTAAAACAGCAATCCAAAAGCAAACTGCCAGACAGAATGACCCACACCAAACGTCTCCAAACGAATAAATAATGAAAAATGAACAAAGTGAGACACAGATGACTGTAAGACCCAGAATAAGGCCTTTACTAAGTGCAAAAAACACAAGCGCTTTCACAAATGAGCTTCGTCAGGTGTACATAAGCACTAGTGATACACACCTTTATACATCCAAAATCATCACATGATACATGGTCATATGACAATCAAATGCTAAAAAAATTTAAAAAAACATATATTCACTATTAAAAAATGTATTCAAATCAAACCTATATGATATGCATAAAATAATATAAAATGCATAAAATAAAATAAAACATTCATCTTTGCAAAGGTCTCATCCTGAGTCATTTGTGAAAGCGCTTGTGTTTTTTGCACTTAGTAAAGGCCTTATTCTGGATCTTACAGTCATCTGTGTCTCACTTTGTTCATTTTTCATTCTTTGAGATATGGTTGATATTAAGGTACTGCTGGAAAAATATAGCTGGAATGTAGTTGTGGGGATGTCATGATCTACTGGGGTGAAAGAGTAAGAGTTTAGTTTTGGATGGTTCAGAATCAGCTGTGAGTGTGATAACCAGGATTCGACAGCTAAGAAGGACTGTTGCGTCATCACTTCAAGTTGTTTTAGGGTAGGTGCAGCACAGATGACAGTACAGGCATAAGCATATTGAACAATGGTGGCTAGAGTAGTAGCTGTATGGAGTCTGTTGGTAAAGATACTGAAAAGTAGAGGACCTAGAATTGAGTATTGGGGACCCCCATGGTGACAGGTAAAAGGAATGAGAGATTTTGTTGCCATTTGACAGGTTGTTGTCAGTTAGTTTACAAACTGCCGAACCATGCAAGAGATGAGAGACTAAGGTTTAGGGTGGAGAGCTCATTAAAGAGTGCCTGATGGCAGACAGTATCAAAAGCTTTGGATAGGTCTAAGAAGATGGAGAATACAAGATTCCCATAATTTCTATGACGGCTGATAGTATTGGTAAAACTTAGAGAGTGGTGGTGGGTTTAAGTTTAGAGAGTATTTTTTTATGGTACATGTTTGTACAGATTTAAAGGAAAACATGTCGCTGGCATCCTTGGATATGGTTGAGATAGTTGGAGGCAAACTGCAGTGAGTCTTAGTAAGTGAGCATAGTGTATTTGTAAAGAAAGAGTTGAACTGTGAGGCTATACTGTTGTTACTATTAGTGATTGATGGGGTAGGTGTAAAGGATTGTCCTGGCTGAAGGAGCTTGTTTATGGTGGACCAACATTTTGGGGGATTGTTGTGGTGCTTTTGCTGTATTACAGTACGCTATGTTTTTTGTCTAGTCTGACCTGGGTTTTGGCTTTATTTCGAAGTTGTCTATAGTGATCTAGGTTACCTTGACTTTTGTTGCTATCCCACAGTGTCCAGGTTTTGTCTCTTAGTTTGAGTAAATTTTCAGTGTCTTCTCTTAACCAAGGAGCAAAGTTAGATTTTACTCTAGTAGTTCTACATGGGGCTAGTCTATTTAGTATGTTGAGGAAAGCGGTATTAAAATAATCTACAGCAATATCAAGGGGTAGTGTTTTGAGTTGGGTCCAGTCACAGATTTGTAAGATGGAGATAAAGGTTTGAGCATTTGTTTTTTTTGTCACAAATTTGATGGTGGGTAGTATTTCTATGGGGATGGAGATGGTAACTATGGTGGGAGATGATCACAAATGCTATCAGGGAGACAACCTGATTGGTAGGCTTGAGAAGGTTTGTTAGTATCCAATCTAGAATAGATTGCCTTTTCGTTGCCTTGTCCATTCTGGTTGCAGACTGTATAACCTAGTTGAAGAAATACAAGTTAATGAAGTTAGTGGGTTATCAGAGTTATAGGAATACCAGTCAGTCATTATGATGGTTTCTTGTGGGAATGTTAAAGATATCCAGTGTAGAAAATCCTTGATTATGTTGGGATTATTACCAGGAGGAATATAAGTACCTGTTATGGTTAAATATTTGTTGCAGTTTATTTAAGTTTGCCAAACAATGCCTCAATTAGTAATGCTTGGTTCTATAAGTTCAACTTTTAAGTTTTGTTTATACAGTATGGTTATAACACTTCCACACTTGTTTTTTTTCTGTCATGTCGATGTATATTATAACCTGGAGGAAGAATTTCATTGTTGTTAATTTCAGGTTTCTGTTAGTATTGCAATATCAGGGGAATACTGTGAAAGACTGGCATGTCCATGTGCGTTATTGACTATACTCCTTATATTCATATTAAGGAGCAGGAGGTTACAGCATTTAGGGGAAGTTAGTATTCTTGTGCCATGTGGTAGAATGGGGGAGCTGATGGATTGTTGTTGATCATTTTTAGGACCAGGATTTGGGTGTATATCACCAGAGAGATTTAGTTGTGTAACAAAGTGTAAAAGAAGTTTAGAGAGCTTAGTTAAGAGTTTGCTGTATTAGAGAGATGTTTGAGATTTTGGAAAAAGTTGAACATATTTATTTGGAAAGTATCCTATATAAGTCATGTTGTACAAGTTGGAAGCAATCTCAAAGTAGAAACGTAATGGTGGAGTTGTAGATTTGTATCGATAGATGAGGAAAAAGTGTTATGTAGCTGACTTTGATTGGATGAGAGATGATAGGTGAGTATTAGGAAAGTGAAGATGATAGTGTGTAAGGATAATATCTGTAGGTGTTTGGAAGAGAGAGAAGCTGACAGTGTAAAGAAGAGGAAGGAAGTGTTTTAGAATAGGGAAAATTAATATGTGTTTTTAAAGGAAAGGCTCATTTAGAGTGACAGAAGCAAAACTCAGAGGTTATAGAGTGTTGTGGGAAGTGACAGAAGTATATGAAGTAAGAAGATGAGGGTTTGGTAATAGATGGCTGTGGGTTTACGGGGATGGTAATGTAGCAGATGGTAAAATAGGGGAATAGGAAAGTGGGATGAGCCAAGTATAGAGGTGAGAGGGTTTGGGTATGTTCTATATTACTGAAGAGAAATAAAGTGTAATACAGAGAGTAGCAGCAGATTAACTGGATAGTGAGAGTTTGAAGGAGGGAATAAGTATTTGTGATATAATGAGTAGATAATGGTAGGTGTGTGGAAAAAGTTGTGCTTTGTGATTGGTCGGAAAGTAATTGAAGACAGTAACACAAAATTATCCATGGTAACTGCAGAAATAAAGCAACCAAGACAGAAACACTCCTGCAATACGGGTGAGATGAATGATGGACAATGAAGACTCCTTTAAGATTCACAAATTCCTTTATTCACACATATAATAAGGAATGAGCGCTTTTGTCTTGTTTAACAAGACTTCCTCAGATTCAAAACCACAGTCCTTCCCCGTGCATTTAAATAATCACAGGAAATTATGTAATCACACATTTGAATTAATTAATTAAAAACGTTTTTAAAAACTTTTTTTTTAAAAATATATAAAAACATACAAACATAAAACCAAGAAGTACTTGTGAAACTAAAAATTATCCTCAGCATTTGTTGTACATATTTACTGTATTATGGCACTTGTAAAAAAATAAATAAATTCCTGTAGTGGTCTAAAAATGTTATTTGGGAAACCATTACATATTAACATATTATAGCCTCATTTCTAATATTGGCTTGAGGGAAATAAAATCATTGAGACACGGGGGGGGGTATTGGCATTCAATTTCAACTGCCAAACTGCTTCCTTTTCTTCTAACAGGAGCTTTACATTGCCTCCCCTAGGACTGATATATACCTTTTCTAAAATGTCAAATCTAAATGTGTTGCATCCATTGCTATTTTCCAAATGTCTGTACAGGGCATTGGTTTTATTTTGCTTCTTAATATCATAACTATGTTCGTATATTCTGCTTTTCAAGGGTCTATCAGGTTTCCCTACATAATATGATGGGCAGGTCGAACACATAGCCAAATATACCACACTTTTGGTCGTGCAATTTCCTGATTGGAAAGTAATCTTAGTCTTATTGATGCTGTCCAACACTGTTTCTCCCTTTTCATATATATACCCACATTGGTTACAAAATCCACATTTTTTATACCTTGACTGTTTTTTTATTTTTTTCTTTGACTTGGTGTTCTCTAAACTGGCCTTCATATTTTCTCCAGTTTTATATACAAAGGTCGGACTGTTCCCTAAGAAATTAATAATGTCCACATCTCCCCTCAAAACATTCCAGTTCTTTATTATAATGTCTTTAATCATTGGTGCATACGGGGAATACTTCAATACCATAGCTCTATTGAATTTTCCATCTATTTTCTTTTTGTCAGTTAAGCCTAGCCCAACCCCTAGTAGTGGCTTATATAATGTATCCCACTGAGAAAAATATAATCTATAGTTTCTTTAATTTTGGGGGGGTACCCTTTCTCTACAACATTCCTCCCACTACATTAAGTTCATTTAAAACTTCTGTACACATTGAAGTCATGCGTGCTGCTCGAAAGCATTGCCCTTTCAATATACTTTTCTTTTGCATGAAAGGATGGCAGCTACTAAACTCCAAATAAATATTACTGAAAGTGGGCTTATGATATATTTTAGATTTAAAACCAGTTGTGTCATGAGAAATATAACAATCCAAGTAAGGTAAACCCACTTTGTCATAGGTGTGGATGAATTTAAAATCTGGGCAAATATGGTTCAAATACTTAATGAACCTATCAATATCTTTTGCATCCCCTGCCCACAAGATAAAATCACCTAAAAAATGTACATACAATTTAAAACATATGTCAGATTCACTATTAAACACATTTGTATTCCCATTCAGTTAAGACTAGGTTAGCAAAAATGGGAGCATATGAAGCCCCCATCGCTACCCCTTTGATTTGTTTAAAATATTCGCCTTCGTAATAAATAAAATTATTTTCTAAAACCATGGTTTTAAACTCATGAGTAATCTGTATCTCCTCACTATCTATGTTAGAAAACCTTGTATTGATTGGTAAAATAACTCCAAACCTTCCTCTTTTGGTATGGAATTAAATATGTCCACCACATCGATAGTAATAAATATTAAATCTTTGTCCCAAAGTTCTTGTTTTAGTCTACCTAAAAAGTCCCATGAATCTTTTATTATATGTGGGATGTTATCATAGATATGTTTCAGCCAACTGTCTATCACTACTCCAAAAGGATATATTTTTGACCTACTTGCAGACACAATTGGTTGGAACGGTGGCTGTATAACATCTTTGTGAGCTCTGGGTACTCCAAATATGGTGGCTAACGTAGGATACTTAGTTTTAAGAAAATTATAAGTATCAAAAGTTATTCTTTGGTCCAGTAAATACTCTTCTAACCATGAATCAATATGTCTGTGGCCAATGTTGATCTCATTAAGGGATAAAGCTACATATACTTCTGTGTTGTTCAAAATTTCATACATTTTATTAAAATATTCCATTTGATCAAATATTACTATACCTCCTCCTTTGTCAGGTTTCATAACTCTAATAGATGAGTCATTACGTAACTTTTGAAACAATTCCCACTCTGATTTACTTAGGTTGAAACTTTTTGCCTTTTTCCCTTTTGTGTCAGCATACGCTTTATATAAATCTTCAGTAATTAGTTTGGCTAGTGTTAAAAGAGTGGCGTTCAAAGGAGAGGTGTATGTACTTTTTCTCTTCAACTTAGAAGTAGATATTTCTCCGTCTTTGTCTTTAAAGTGCATGGCTAAATTAAATTTCTTTATATATAATTTAGCTTCTATAAGATAATCCACCAATTCAAAATTAACTGTGGGTACAAATTTCATACCCTTTAAGAACATGGGAAAGTGTTCCTTTGTAACTTCATTAGCTGTGTAATTAAAAATCTTGAAATTTTTAAAACTATAAGTGACTTCATTCAATTTAATTACCTCCAACTGTTGTTCATTTGATATTGCCTGAATGGGGGCACCCTCTGTTCTTTCCAGAACCTTCTCCCCTGACCTGGGTCCCAATGTTCCCCTCTGTATTTCCTGTAATTGGTGTTCTTGCCTTCCCGAAAATTTCTAGGCCTATAATCATATTTTTGTTGTTCCCCTAGTTTTTATATTCTTTGTTATTTATACTGTATATTTTTCCCTTTTGCATGTCCCTCGGAGTTGATTTGTAAGTCTACGACATGGCTCAACTTATACTTTTAACAAATATATGCGTTCTTTTCATTATATTGTTTTGTATCCCTACTAATCTTCTTTTCCTTCCTTCTAAAAAGCGTGGTAGTATGTTTATTAACAAAATAAAATTGTCTGTTGTAAAATTCTTTCCAATCTTCAAAAAGCAAATCATTTCTAATGTCCGCATTAAATAATTCTACTTGAGCCAGTAGCTTACTAAGCTAGTATCATTATGTTTGTTCAACAACCGCATAAAACTAAAACCAAAATTGTCAAACAATGTGTTAAAATCATTCATCACCTCTTCAGTTAAATCACTGCCCATGGGTTCTTTGAAAAATCAAAGCCTCTGCGGTACTATATGCATTTCTATATATTTATCATAATAGGCATTGTTTATTTGTAAACGTTTAATAACACACAATTTCTTTTCCATATCCAGCATTTTCTCTTTAAGAGTGCCTTTAAAATTATAAAGAGTTTCACAAGACTGCATGTTTAGATCTACTCTGGAACCCAGCCCGTTCCGGGTACCAAATTTAAACTCTGATTTAATAACATTCTCAAATTTAAAATGCAAGTCTCTATCAATAAAGTCACCACCAAGTCTCTCATAATTGCAATCTTTATGATTATTTATACCTGCTGAACCCTCAGTGTGAATATTATGAGTTACAGCGGCATAAGTCCGTTTGGGCACTGTCTTATGAAGATATTCGTCCTCTTTTGTAATGTCCTGGTGTTCTGTTCGTGTAATGATAGAGAAATAGTCTCTACTTGTCCCAGCGTACTCCGCTTAGAAAAACCATCTCCGTGGCTCCCATGTCTTTCCACAATGTCCAACTCACTTCCTGGTGACATCACGTTTTGCGTACTAGGCTGACATGTCCTCTGTGATTGGCTCATCAATTCAATGAGCCTGGTTAACTCACCCTTCACGATCTGTAATTCAGAATGACGTCTATTGAATTCATTGCATTTAACAGGTGAGAAAAGAGAAGGGATCTCGTCCAGTGAATCCATCGGTCCCCGAAATACTGTAAAAACAAACCAATAACACAAAAATATCTATGGTAACTGCAGAAAAAAGGCAACCAAGACAAAAACACTCCTGCAATATGGGCGAGATGGATGGTGGACAATGAAGACTCCCTTAAGATTCCAAAATTCCTTTATTTACACATATAAGGAATGAGCGCTTTTGTCTTGTTTAACAAGATTTCCTCAGATTCAAAAGTAAAGTGCTTCCCTGTGCACTTAAATAATCACAGGAAATGATGTAATCACACATTTGAATTAATTAGATAATTAAAAACCTTTTTAAAAACGTATTTAAAAAAATATATAAAAACATACAAACATAAAACCAAGAAGTACTTGTGAAATTGAAGTCAGCGGCTAGCTAGAGATATGTTTAGATGCACTGAGGTGGGTGGGAATTGGGGGTATAGTACGGAATCAGAGTGAGCCTAAGTGGAGTGAGGACAAACTGAGCCAGCAGAACCTGGCCACCAATTCACCAAAAACAATTAGTAATCACAGACTACAATAGGTCAGTACCAATAAACTAATATTACAACTACACTATAGCCTGTATCAGCTGAGGAGATATTGTAGAACAAGCAATAGTAACAGAACCAATTAGTGTTTCAAGGGGAGAGCATTAAAGTGTTACAAGACTTGGCAAGCAACCTATTTCTTTGAGAAAATAAACAGAAAATAAGAAAAGTAAGAAGTTTATTATATATAGGGGATAGGGGACCTATAATTTTTGGTTCAGCTCATGTGCACACCACTGATGGATGTATAATTACAAACCTCCAGGCAGGAAGGTTGTGGGATGATTTACTTAAAGAAATGGTGGTGTACAGTGAGCCAGACAATCAAGGAGATGTATCCTGGGGAGACATTATGTATAAAATACAATTACAGAATGCAGATACAATCCTGAAGAACAGTGTAAGGTGGAAAAGAAAACATATGCAGAAAAAGTAAAAGAAGGCAAAAGTGGAGTAGCACAAAAGAAGATAGACAAAATACAAATAAAACAGAAGTATGTGGTAAGGATTCAAAGCAAAGAATACAAAGAAATGGACAGGTATGAAGTGTGGGACAATTCAATAATTCCCTTGAGTGTAAAATCATTTATTCTTATTAACAAAGAGACATTTTGTGAGATTATATTTGAGACTGTTTTTAAAATGGAATTTTTTTTCTTGGAGAATATGAAAAAAAGAAAGACTGTAACCCATGGAATCTGTATGTGATAAAAGTATTTAACAGGGAAACAAAAAAGAAAATTCATGTACAATTTTGAACAGAGGTAGAAACAGAGATTTGAAAAGACATTTGAAAACTTTATGTAAAGATGTACTGAACACTACAAATATTTATGACAAAAGGGTTTATGGACTTGAGGCTGGGATTGTATCAAAAAATACTGGAAACAACCCAAAACATGTTTGTGTGTGTCTGTGTATGCATGCAGAAAAGAAGGACATTTGATAAGAAGCTTTGACAAAAGAAAATGTTATATTTGTGAGGAAATTGGACGCGATGCAAAAAATGTGAATTGAAATGTTATAAATGGAACAACATTGGACATTTACGGATGGATTGCAAAAATCAATATAAGTGTATGGAAGAAGAAAGAGAAGAAAATGAACAAAGAGAAGAAATTTTAGAAGTAGTAAAAATAGAAGTAAAATTAGATGAGAAACATAATAAAAAGAACATAAAAGAAGGTTCTGAAATAAGTGATGAAGACATAAATTGGGAGGTAGTAAAATAAAAGACATTCTATTGGTAAAAGGGTAAAAGACAGGAAAAGAAAATTTAAAGAGATAAGTACAAAAGAAAAAAGAAAGGAAATGGATGAAAAAGAACATATACAGCTAATGACTTGGGGGATGGTATAATGGTTAAGGTGTTTGATTTACAGATACAAGGTACAATGACTCGCACCTTTTGAAGGGAGATTGACTAAGCTTAGAATGGCAATGGCCTATTAAGAAATCTACCCTAGTAATTAGCTATGGATTTACGAAAGCATGAATGTAAAGAATACGGAAAACTATAATTTTGGAAGTGCTTTATGTAAATATGAATAGTATTAAGAATATAGTAAGAAGAATACAGATTTTGGAGTGGTGAAATACATGTGAGGTAGATGTAATTATATTAGAAGACACAAGGCTTTTAACAAATGAAGAAAGATTACAGAGAAACTACAGGAAGGACAGATAATTTGGAATTTGGGAAATGACAGAATAGCCATATTCTGTAGAAATAAAGTAACTATATTAGATGTAATTTAGCAAAAAAAGAGAAGATTAACCATTATACATTTAAAATGAAAATAAGAATACAAAATTATATCATTTTATGCTTACACTAGCTGTAAAAGTTATTTCTTCAGATTTTACACTATGTAGTGATAAACATGAATGTTATAATAACAGCAGACTTTACTTGTGATTTAAGAGGCAAGTATAAAAAGAAATGAAATTATATAAGAAAAACGTTTGACGTTATAAGCTGTGGTAAGTTAAAAGTCTGAGTCAAAAATTCATGGACTTACAAAAGGGGTATGTACAAAACTGAAATACATTATTTTACAGTATCAGAATGTTAAGTTACAGGAGGGGTGGTTGTAACAGGATTTTCTGCTCATCTTGCAAAATGTCTAGAAATAACGGAAACAAGGAATAGATAAATATAGTTAAAGGAATAATAAGGATAAATGAGAAAGCATGGAATGAAGAAGGAAAGATGTTAGTAATACTGTTATGAAAAAAAATCACAGTACTATAAGAACATTTTAAAATGGTCTGAATGGTGGATGATATTTAAGGAAAAATATAAAAAAATGTTTTTACAGCAGCAATATGATATTAGAAAAGAAGGGAAAGAAAAATATAAAAGAACATGTAATGATGCATTGGAATATTTAGAATATAATGATAGAAAGTACTTTAACAAAGAAAAAATATATGAAAGAAATCAAGAAAAATACAACAATTGTTATACAAGCAAAGATATTTTTACAAGGAAAAGAAGAAAAAGTATTGAGTTACTTAAGCAGATTAATAAAGGAAGACTGCAGTATAATGACATAAATAAAAAATGTGAAAGGAGAAATAGAAAAGATTATGAACAGTCCAGTACAATATGTACAAGAAATGTTTAAATAAAAAAGAAGATAGTTAAAACATGGAAAGTAAAAATGTTAATAGAGAAAGAGAATAAAGAGCTGCAAAGGAAGATCTCTTTAAATGAGCTAGGTAAAGTATTAGGGCATGTAAATATAGATTTGGATGAATGAACAGATGGAATAGGGTATGAAACATAAAAATTTAAAGGACTGGCAAAAAAAATAATAATATTATGAAAATGGTTAAATTAAGGTTTTATGTATAAAGAATTATGTAGTGGAATACTTAAATTCATGTGGAATAAGGAAGACAGAAGACAAAAACTGGAGACTGATAGTATTGAATAATAACAATTATAAGACCTTTAGGAAAATAATACAAAACAGATTTGAAACCAAAATGGAAAATATGATGGAAACTAGTACATACAGTATAAGGGTCAATGGCTGCAAAGAATTATCAATGATAGAGCAATTGTGGATGATATTATGAATAGAAAAGAAGAAAAAAAGATAATAGGAGACAATAATGCATTTGATACTAATAGATATGAAATCTTATGGGTAGCAATGAAAGAATACAATATAAGTGAGACAGGTATGTCAGCATATAGTAATAAGAAAACAAAATACTTGTAAATGGCTGGTTAAGCCAAGAGGTATATATAAAGACTGGTGTAAGACAGGGATGCCCAATGAATTGTATACTCTGCATTTGTTATGAATATGACAGTATGTGAAATAAATTACAAGCTAAAAGAGTCAGGGTATATAACACCTGAAGGGTTAAGAATTCCAGCTATGTTAACATATGCGGATGACATTATAATAATTGAAACAAACTAAATTTGGATAAAAGAAGTAATAATACTTTTCACAAATGAGTGTCTAGACGTGATAGGGATGACTTTAAATAATGAGAAAAGTAAAGGTTTAGGTGATATATTTTACAATTAATTCAATTTCTGTGTTGGGTATAAAATTTGGGAATAAAAATGTAAGCAGAATTCAACAAGGAAAAAACAACACAAGAGATGGAAATTATGGGTGGTACCCCACGGGGAGAATAAAGATATAACAAATAATAGCTTTTTTATACTTATGACATATAACATCTTGAGTAAGAATGTTAGAGAAGCAATTACATATTACTGGAAGTTTTTGTCCAGATTTTATTACCTTAATGGACTGGTTAAACAAAATTTAGCTTTTTCATTTCAAAAAGGAAGCGTTTGAAAGATATGTTAGTATATACAAAATTCAAAAAAACTGAAGAAAATTTATCATTGCAAATTCATCTGAAAGGGACAAGACCATGTGGGAATTGTATAGGATGTGAATTTATAGTGCATACCTTCCGTAGAATAAATAAAATCAATTTTCAAACGATAGGGGAATACCACTACTGAGAAGGTGATTTATGCCATTGAGTGCAATTGTGAAAAATATTATATAGATCAGACAAAACGGATGTTCAAAAATAGATTACCACAACATTTGAGAGACATAAGGCAGTGTAAAATGGAAAGTCCTTTGACCCAACATTTTAAACAATTCCATAATAGCAGTCCTGATAAAGGGAGATAGAGATAGTGAATTAGTCAGAAATATGTTATTATATAAGGAGACACTTTTTATTTTGAAATATGGCACTTTAATTCCACAGGGTCTGAATACAGACTGCTGTTGGAAATGTGTAATTTAATTAAGTGAAATATATGTCAGAATATATTAAAGCACCCACCAGAGCAAATGCTTCTTGGCTTACGAATGCAATAATAAAGAGAAACCCAAGTAATATGGCAAAGAGGCAACCACAGCACAGCAACAGATCCAGTATTAGGAAGTATATTGAATAAATAATACTCTGGTTATATAAAATATGTTCTGGTTTTATTCGCATGCATCAGGTGAGCGCTTTCACATAAAGCTTCGTCAGAACGGTCTGACAGTGGACCCAAAGGATGACCTGTCCTGGGAGGTCAAATCCAATTTGTAATGAGTGACAAAGGTATGCAGTGTTGCCCAAGTAGCTGCTGCACAAATGGTATCAACTGGGAGCCTAGATCTAAAAGCACATGAAGTTGATACTGCCCTTGTGGAGTGGCCTTTTACTTTGTTGGGTAACTGTTTGCCAGCAGTCTGATAAGCAAAGGAAATGCAATCTGAAAGCCATTTTGAGAGAGTAACCTTAGAAACTGGCAAGCCTTTCTTTTTGCCCGAAAAGGAAACAAATAATTGATCTGATTTTCTAAATTCTTTAGTCCTGTGTAAGTAAAACCTGAGAATTCTGTGGACGTCTAACTGGTGTAAGCCTGTATTCAGATTTATTAGAATGATTCGGAAAAAACACTGGTAGCTCAAAAGTAGTGTTAAGATTATGCTCTGAACATACCTTGGGAAGAAAGGAAGGGGTAGTTCAAAGTGAGACTCTAGCCTTGTGGAAAACAATGTAAGGAGGTCAAATAGTAAGAGCTTGTAATTCTGAGACTCTCCTAGCAGAAGTTATAGCTACTAGAAATAGTGTTTTCCAAGAGAATAATTTCAGATCCGATGAAGAAGAGGGTTCAAAGGGGGAAGAAATTTAAAGATGTGAGAACCAAGTTTAGGTCCCAGGGTTCTGTTTGACTGAAGCCCGAGAAGGAGGACTCCCTTCAAAAAGGTGTTGCACAAAGAGTGGACATGATGGGATTTCCCATGTAGTTGAAATGGTAATTAGAGATGGCAGCTAACTGAACTCTAACCATAGCAGCCGTGGCTCCGTCATGAAAGACGGACGAAAGGAAGGACAAAACAGATTCTATAGGAGCTGTATAGGGATCTAAGCCTTGGTTTACAGCCCAAACAGAGAACCTTTATATTTTCTAGAGTATAATTTCCTAGTGGAAGGCTTGTGGGAAGAAATCAAAATGCGTTTCACTGAAGGTAAAAGGGAAACACACCTGGCTATTTGTGGAACTGGAGCAGCCATGCTGTCAATTTCAGGGTCTGGATGGTAGGATGGAACTGCCCCGATTGATGAATCAGGAGGTCTGGAGATGGTTCCAGAATCCATGGTTCCTCCAAGAGGTAGGGCCACAGGAAGGGAAACCAGACTTGATGAGGCCAGTAAGGAGCAATGAGGATCAGGGTACTCCAACTGTTTTGCTTTCTGTATCACTTTTGGAATGAGAGGAAAAGGTGGGAAGGCATAAAGGAGTCCCAGAGGCCATTCGTGGACTAGAGCATCCCTGGGTGACATCCCCAGATGGGGAATTACAGCAAAGTAGCTGCTGCATTTGGTGTTCAGATATGTGACGAATAGGTCGCAGCAAGGCTGGCCCCATTTGTGAATGATTTCTTTCGCAACTTTTGAATTCAGGGACCACTCATGACGCATGAGAATATGCTGGACCGAGTTTGTCTGCTATCACATTGGACTTCCCCAGGATGTGTGTTGCTACCAGAAAACGCTGAGTGTCCATCACCCATTTCAAAACTCTTAAGGCCTCTCGACAAAGCAGGTAAGATTTGGATCCCCCTTGCTTGTTTATGTACCACACGACAGACATATTGTCTGATTGAATTGCAATTGTCCCGGAGGGAAGAGAACTGTGAAGTGCTTGCAACACATAGAGCACAACTCTCATCTCCAGAACATTGATGTGCAAGTGGTTCTCATGGTTCTGCCAAGTACCTTGGACGGTCATTCCCAGATAATGCCCCCCAACCCTATCTGGGAGGCATCCGTGGTCAAAACTGCATTTTCTTGAGGAGGATCAAATGGGCGACCTAAGAGAAGTTGTTCTGTATGCAACCACCATGTCAGTTCCTTCTTGCAGGTGTTTGTGATGAGAATCTGATGAGACAGGGGAAGATCCTGCATTGACCATTGGACAAATAGTAGCCACTGAAGTACTCTCATGTGCAGACAGGCTAGGGGAACTAAGAGAATGAAGGAAGCCATAGTCCCTAGGACTTGAAGGACCACCCTGGCCTGAATTTTGTGACTGTTTAGCAAAGATCTGACTTGGTTGCATAATGATTCTGCTCTTTCTGGTGTTAGTCTTGCTGTCATGGTGGTTGAGTCTATTTTTGAGCCTAAGAATACAATGTACTGCGATGGAGATAAGGCTGATTTTTTTTAGGTTTACTGTAATGCCAAATCTGGCACACAAGGATAGAGTCTCGTCCCTGGTTCTGATTAGTTGATGCTTGGTGGTAGCAGTGAGGAGCCAGTCGTCTAGGTACGGAAACACCTGTAATCCTTGACGTCTCAGGTGAGCAGTTACCACTGCCAAGCATTTGGTGAACACTCTGGGGGCTGTAGTGAGGCCAAAGGGCAGTGTTCGAAACTGAAAATGACTGGCTCCCAAACTGAAAATGACTGGCTCCCAGCTGAAAGCGATGTGTCTTCTGGACTGTCTGTCCATTTTGATGTGGAAGTACGCATCCTGAAGATCTATTGAGCACATCCAATTGTCTTTCCCAATAAAGGGAAATATCGACTGTAGAGTGATCATTCGAAACTTCGATTTCTTTACAGACTTGTTGTGTTTGCTAAGATCTAGAATTGATCTCCAGTCCTCTGTCTTTTTTGGAACTAAAAAGAATTGTGAGTAAGTTCCAGATCCTATTTGCTCTGTGGGGACTTATTGGATTTCTCTTTTTTGCAGCAACAAGATGACCTCTGATGTTGCACGGTCTAGCTGAATGGGTGGCATGTCTGGTATAGACCGGTTTACTGGGGGATCGGAAACAAGGGGAATCGGGTAACCTCTGGATATTATGGTTTGTACCCAACGATTTTGTGAAATATTTAGGCAGGTGCTTGGGTACAGCAATAGATGACCCCTGACTGCCTCCAGAGACAGACAGTCGGGCAATCCCTCAGGGGCAATGGAAGGGACGATCAAAGAAAGTTTCTCTATCTCTCTGGTGTTGCTGACCTCCTCTGCCACGAGGACGGCTTCTTCCATTGTATCCTCCCCCTCTGCCCCAAGGGGAGGGTTCATCTTGTGCCTGAGGGAAACCTTTTTGGGATTTGCAGAACCACATTTTCCCTCCTGTCTGACCCTTGGGATAGGGTCTAGAAGAAAGGGAGAAATGGACTCCGATGGCAGATAAGGTTTTCCCTTCCTGCTCGCACCTGGTCAAGGTCTCTTTCACCTGAGGTCCAAAAAGAGTTGAACCATCAAAGGGGACGGTGGTGAAGGAAGACTTAAAGGATTCTGTGAATTTACAGAGACGCATCCAAGAATGCCTCCTAAGAGACATTCCTGCTGTGGCTTCCCTGCTTGCTCCAGCTGATGCATAGGAAATTAGCCTCATGGAGGAGTTATCTATGGATGTAAGGGTGGAGAGCTGTGCAGAAACCTTACCCGTGGATCCCAAAGCTACTGAACCCTGAAGGGTATCTCCCAACTTCTTCAGGAGATCCCACTGAAGTCGAGTAAAATGGGAAAGGTAATTCAGCGATCTCAAGGTAAATGCCGCTGAAGAGAAGGTACGCTTTCCATACCTATCCATCGTCCTGGGCTCCTTATTAGGAGGATGGATATTAGACGAGATCTTGGACAACTCCTTCTTGGTGGCCGCTGCTACCACCATAGCATCAATGGGAGCCCTTTTGGAAAGAAAGGACTTATCTACTGGTGCAGTCATAAATTTGTTTGGCCTCCTCGGGACAGGCTCCACCGTGATGGGAAGGTCCAGGCTTTCCTTGATATGACCCCCAAGAGCTGGTCATAAGGCAGTGTCACCCAGGAGGTGGAAGGTCAGAAATCAAAGGGCTCAAGATACATTGATTCGTCCTCAGTAGGGTTAGAGGTCTTCCAATCACCCCCTCTGTCTAAAGATTTCTAGGATGTCAGAAAAGGAGACATCCTCAGAGAGGGATCTAGGGGACCCTTCTGATTCCTCCAAATCAGTGTCAGACATGACACGCTTAGGTGAGTCAACATGCTTCCTCTTACAAAATGTCTTCCAAGGGAGCTTTCCAGTGGGGTAATCTGGGGAAGTCTCGGAAGAGGGGGACACCTCCAATGGGGGCTGCTTGAGTCTCTAGTTCCCTAAGCTGTGGGGGTGGCGGGGAGAAGAGGATGCTGCCAGCTGCTGGTGGGACATCGCAGTGGACAAAGCCTTCTCTATTGCTTCAAAGGGCTTTCCTACCCGTTCGGAAGACAACCTCCACTCCAAGGAGACGGATGGTCAGCTCTGAGCAAGGGGGAATGGCTCTAAAGCAGTTGTGGGAACCGAGCTGAGTCGAGCCAAAGCACCAAGAGGGAGGGTTGGTTCCGAAGAGAACCCAGGGTGACTATCCCCCTCAGAGTCGACTCGAGAATGTCAGCTCCTAGATCCCTCGGCTCCAGACTGAGCCACCGAGGATAGAGTTATTGGTTCTGAGGAAGCAGGAAGAATTCTCGGAACCGAAGGATCCAATATCGAGGAACCCGAAGTGATTGGCTCCGAGAGCGAAGCAGTCAGAGGAGGAGCACTGGATTGCAAAAGGGGCGGCTCCGAAGCCTTTGGGTCTGGATGGGCCAATTTTCTTGCCAGAGGCGGGTTAGAGAGCAACCTTTTCACCAACCGCTCAATGTCCTCATCTGAGAGTGTCCTGGATGATCGGGTGGAGACAGAAGGAGATCTCCTCCTCTCCGATATAGGAGTTCTCAAAGTAGGTGAGACAGGGTCGATATCTGGTAATTGTCTCGGTACCGAAGGTTGCCTCAGCACCGAAGAGACCGACGGCACAGAGACAGAAGAAGCGGAATAGGACCCAGAACTCCTTAGCTCCGTCGCTTTGGACTTCTTCGACGGTTCCAAAGCTGGAACCGAAGATTTTTGTTTAGTAGTCTTGGGAGCTGTCTGACCAAGTTCCAGCTGTTACTGGAAGGAACTGGTCATAAGACCCCTATCTATTAACTTGCGTTTCCTCTAAGTAAAAACCCTAGTACTGAAGGCATGGCAAAAGTTACAGAGTTCTTGTAAGTGGACTTCACCTAAGCAGTACACACAGCTAGTGTGACTGTCTGTCAGTGACATCTTCTGTGAGCATTTATCACATTTTTTGAACCCCGAGGGGTGGTGGTCCTTGTGTTCTCTGTCTTTTTCTTTAGACATGCTAATGAAGCTACCAGAAAAAGGACAACAATGCTAACTATGATAACTATACTACTGAAAAACAATACCAAAAAACAGTAAAGATAGAATATTGGAAAAAGTTTTTATTTTTTTTTTTATTTTTTTTAAGAAGTAACACTCAGGGAGGAAAGGCCCTCTAATTTAAACGGGCAACTACAATCCTATGGGGGGAAATAGGGGTCAAACGCTCAATACAATTACACAAGAAATGCTATTAACTATAAAGAGTAAAAGATGAAGAAAAAGGTGGTGAAAAAACAAGATTTAGCAAAAAAATCTTCTACTTAGCCAATGAGCCAGTAAGGAAACAACCTCGAAGCTTTCACGGCAAATGAGATCTGGGAAATTGCTGTGAGGCACCATGGGATAGGGGTTAGCCTCGAGCCAGTAAAAGCTCTCGAGCTTTAGTATTGGCCGAGTTGGAGCCGAATATCAGCTCCGAACCAATCCAGCAAGAATTACGGAGAGATAGGACTACATAACATACAATATTATAAAAAAAGTAGTTATGTACTTACCATAACATTCCATGTGAGTTGTTTATCTCGCCTTTATTCTCACTGATGGGTTCAGAGCCGATCCTCGGCTCTGACACGGCCGATAGCAAAGCTCAAGGTTTGCCAGTAGCTCGAGACCAAGCCCCTTATCCCACAATGCACTGCTGGAATTACCTCAGATCTTGTTTGGTGCTAGTATATATACCCTTTTATTTATTTCTACAAGGAAGCACTTCCCGTAGGGGAAGAAGTATTGAATAACCAGGATGGTACTAGCCTCTAAGTCAACTGCCAGCCAGGAGGGGGAAGAAGGGAGGGACGTGAGAATAAAGGCGAGATAAACAACTCGCATGGAACATTATGGTAAGTACATAACTTCTTTATGTGACGTTGTTAAATCTCGCCGTTTATTCTCACTGATGGGTAGCGTCCCTAGCACCCTCACTCTTGGGTGGCTCATGGAAGTACGTTTTTCAGTACCGTGGAACCAAAGGAAGACCTGTCCCTGGAAGCCTTATCTACTTTGTAATGTGTGATAAAGGTATGAGGCTTAGACCAAGTGGCTGCAGCACAAATATTGTCAAGGGGCAATTTAGCTTGAAAGGTAGAAGACGTAGAAACGGCTCTGGTAGAATGAGCCTTAGGTTTGTGTGTCAATGGCATGCTAGCATTCGCATAAACAAAGGATATACAATCTGATAATCATTTAGATAAAATTGTTTTAGCCACTGGATTGCCTTTTCTGCATTCTGAAAAGGATACAAAAAGTTGATCTGATTTTCTAATATCCTTAGTTCTGTCAAGATAAAATCTGAGCTCTCTGTGTACATCAAGTTTGTACAGCATGTATTCCAATTTGTTAGAGTGGTTGAGAAAAAAGACTGGCAGCTCAATGACCTGATTGATATTGGATTCAGAACAGACTTTAGGCAAAAAGGAGGGGTTTGTTCTGAGAGATACTCTATCAGCATGGAAAATCATGTAAGGAGGCCTAACAGACAATGCTTGAAGTTCTGACACTCTGCGGGCAGAAGTAATGGCTACCAGAAATATAGTCTTCCAGGACAAATATTTGAGATCACAAGAAAATACTGGTTCAAAAGGGGGGAGAATAATTTGAGACAGCATAAAATTCCAATTCCAGGGAGAATAAGGAATTTTGACAGGAGGTCTCATGTGAAAGGCACCTTTAAAAAAAGATTTAGATAACTTATGGCTCATAATATTCAACCCATCAAATCCAAGGTGGAAATCTGATATGGCGGCTAACTTGACTCGAACTGTGGCAGCTGCTGCTCCTTCTTTAAAAATCTTTGTCAAAAATTCTAAAATGGATGATAGAGGAGCTCGGAAAGGGTCGATTTTCTGTATATTGGCCCAAATTGAGAACCTGTTCCACTTACTGCGATACAGTTTCCTGGTGCATGGCTTGTGAGAAGACAAAAGGATTTGTCTTGTATCATCTGAGAGCGAACAAAGCCTGGAAATTAAGGGAAGTGGATTAGCCAAGCAGTCAGTTTCAGGGGATGGAGCTCCCCTGACGGGTTTGTTAGAAGGTCTGGAACTGAGTCCAGGATCCATGGATCCTCCAGTAGATGATGGTGAAGGAAGGGGAACCAAATCTGTCGAGGCCAGTAGGGAGCTATGAGGATAACCATCCTTCCCAGCAACTTTGCTCTCTGTAAAACCTTGGGTATCAATGGAATAGGTGGGAATGCATATAGGAGACCAGGAGGCCAATCGGGTATGAGCGCGTCTCTCGGGGAATGTCCCGGAGGTGGTATTAGGGCAAAGTAGCTTCTGCATTTGGTATTGATGTGACTGGCAAAGAGGTCGCAGCAAGGCTGGCCCCATTTGCAGAAAATCAGATCCACAACTCGTTGGTTGAGAGACCACTTGTGAGGCAACAGTATTGCCCTGCTTAGCTTGTCTGCTATCACATTGGATTTCCCCGGGATGTGCGTTGCTATCAACACAGCCCATTGCCATACCCTGAGTGCTTCTTGACAAAGGGGGTAAGACTTGGTTCAAGTACCAGACCACTGACATGTTGTCCGTCTGAATTGCAATTGTCCCTAGAGGAAGAGAGTCCTGAAAGTACTGCAACGCCAGAAGTACCGCTCTCAACTCCAGAACATTGATATGCAGATGTGACTCTTGATCCGTCCATGTGCCTTGGGCAGTCTTTCCCTGAAAATGCCCCACCCCCACCCTATCAGGGAAGCGTCCGTGGTCACAATGGCTACTGGAGGGCAAAGGGTCTTCCGATTGTAACATGAGGAAACGTCAACCACCACTGAAGGTCTTTCTTGCAAGAATCTGCGATGAGAATCGTGTAGTGCATCGGTAGCTTTTGGTAGGACCACTGAGCAAAGAGGAGCCATTGAAGGATTCACATATGCATCCTTGCAAGTGGTACAGTCAGGATTGCTGCCGCCATCAAAGCTAGTACCTTCAAGACCTCTGCTGCTGTAGTTTTGTTCTTTGACACCAGTGAGATGACGTGTTGGTGAAGAAGTAAGACTCTTTCGATTGGAAGACGTACAATGGTGGTTGATGTATCTAACTCTGCTCCTATAAAAACAGTATGCTGCGATGGCAATAAGGCAGACTTTTCAAAGTTGATTGTAATGCCTAATTGATGGCAGAGTGTCAGAGTATATTATGTTGCCTAAGTCAATTGATACCTGGTGGTAGCAGTGAGGAGCCAATCATCTAGGTATGGAAACACCTGGAATCCTAGACGCCTCAGGTGAGCCATGACCACTGCCATGCATTTGGTGAACACCCTGGGGGCTGTAGTGAGACCAAAGGGCAAGGCTCAAAACTGGTAATGATTGGCTCCCAGACGGAAACGCAGGTGACCCCTGGAGCATCTGTTCATCTTTATGTGATAGTACGTGTCCTTAAGATCTATGGAGCACATCCAATCGCCTTTCCCTAGGAAGGGAAGAATGGACTGAAGCGTGACCATTCGGAACTTTTCTTTCTTTACAAATTGGTTGAGTCTGCTGAGATCCAAGATAGGTCTCCAGTCCCCTGTTTTCTTTGGTACCAAAAAGAATCTTGAGTAAGTTCCAAATCCAACTTGGTGTGCTGGGACTGGTTGGATGACCCTTTTTTCTATCAATTTTTGGACCTCTACGATTGCTTTTTCCCTGAGATTGGGTGGAACAGCTGGGATTCTGCTTACAGGAGTAGGTGGGGAAGAGAATAGTATGAAATATCCTCTGGAAATGATGCTTTGTACCCATGTATCTGATGTTATGTTTAGCCAGGCTTCTGGGTACAAAGACAAGCGACTCCCGACTGCCTCCAGAGCCGAACAGCCAGGCCCCCTTTCAGGAGCACTGGTAGGGCTGACCAGAGAACTGGCCTCTGTCACCTATTGCTGCGGACCCCCTCTGCCGTGCGGGCGGCGTCTTCTGTTATAACACCCTCCTCTGCCTCTAGAGGGGGTTTCTCCACGTGTGTCCTGAAAGGCTCCCTGTCTTTTCGGAACCACATTTTCCCTCCCCTAGGGCCCTTGGGGTAGGGCCGAGTAGGGGTAGAAAAATGGACTCCAACGGCAGATAGGGTCTTGCCTTCCTGCTCGCACCTGGTTAAAGTTTCCTTTACTTTAGGCCCAAACAGTGATGAGCCATCAAATGGGGTGTTGATAAAGGAAGACTTAAAGGGTTCCGCAAAGGAACACAGATGCATCCAGGCTCGTCTCCGCAGAGCAATGCCTGAACTAACGGCTCTACTCGAACCATCAGCTGCATAAGATATAAGATGCATGGACAAGTTTACAACTGAGTTTAGGGTAGCGAGCTGTGTGTTGACTTTGTCGGCAACCCCTGCAGCTACCGTACCCTGGAGAGTATCTCCTAGCTCTTTCAGGAGATCTCTTTGCAGTCTCGTAAAATGGGTTAAATATCAAACTCCCCCTGTCTTACGCTAGAAGATCCAGTCTGCAAGGAAGCCCATGGCCAATTTCCTAAGAAGGGAGAACCAATGCTGCCTGGGCCAAACAGGTGTCATCACAGTCATCATCATCATCATCATCATCATCATCAGTCCCCTTTTTCCCACTTTCTACATGGGTTTGGGGAATCATGTTAGCAGTTGCCATTTCTCTCAATTCAATGCCACACCCTGCCTTTGACACTCATGCCTGACTGTTGCAGATCTTTTTTCACACAATCCATCCATCTCTTAGCTGGACATCCTCATTTCCTCTTACCTCCCTCCTGTCTGTCCCAAATCTTCTTCCCCAGACTGTCTTCTCCTTTTCTGTACATGTGTCCAAACCAAGGGAGCCCGCATGGTTTTTTGCAGGGGGGTGCAAACCCAAGCCCCGCCCATGCAGCCCCACCCCTCTGCTGCCCCCGCCCACTCAGCCCCACTCCACCCACGCAGCCATTCCAGTGTCCCATTACTTGGCTATTTCTCCCCATTTGTCATAGATACTGTTCAAGTCTCTCAGTGTGCATACTGTTTTATGCTTTACTTCTACGATGATTACAGATATCTGGATTTCATTTACAACATTTATTTCAAATTTTATAGCACAAACACTGATAGACATTTACTAAACCTAAACAAAGCAATAGCTTTACAATGAAAACAAACTGCATTAAAACTTCTCTACCTTTGAAACCCACATTCACTGAAACAGCACCGAAACCCACATTCAACGAACATGCATCTGGCCAGTGGCAGGGTAAGTTTACCTTTGGCCTGTTTCCAAATCATAGGCTCCTTGCACACATTTTTAGAACCATGCAAAAGTTATTTGATTCACCTTCCTGACTGTATTACTTATACTACATAATAATTGAATTATATCCCTTGTATAATACAGCACCACTTGTTAGAGTGTGTTTTAAATTTATAGTTCTGAGCATTTTTCCTTTAAGCAATGAAACAAATCATATGAACCAATAATGACAACCTGCCCAATTCAGAACATTTCAACCATAAAGGGCCACTCAAACTTCTGTCATACAATCCACTAATATCAATCAATATGCAGAATCTCTGCAGAAGTAAAAGTCATCTGAATAATTCCACATTAAAGAGATCTGAAACCAATGAAGAGGTTGCTGCTAGAAAAAACTTTATATTTCAGTGTTTCATTTACAAATTCAGTGCCTGTTGCTCTTGAAGAATAAATTGCCTGTGCTACATTAAAATAAATGGTAAGTTGGTATATTGCAATAGGGAATGGGTGGCAGGCTGAAAAACAGGTTCATAGTTATTAGGTGTCTCATCCAAAGGAGGACATACTAAGAACAGCAGTACCATACCCCCCTTAAAATACAAATGTACATGCTGTATGAATGTACATTGCATGAATAGAACCTACAGCCCTTTGCATCAAGATGCAAGTATGCTACCTGCTGTGCTAACACTGCTTTAAAATTCTATACCACAATAATGATACCATTTGCTAAACAAAACAGTTGCACATTTTAAGCAGACTTAGCATGAGCAGCAGTAACCTTTGCTTCCATTGAAGCTCACAATTCCTTGAAAATGCACTTGAAAATAAATTCCACCTGTTAAAGCTAACTAGGGCATTTCTCTCTCTGACTCTGTCACACACACACCTCAACTTCTTAGTGCAAGAAATACATAAATAGATTTTTTCAAAGTTACAACAAATGTAAACTCTGTGTGACCATGGTGTGTGTTTGTTTTTGACAGAAAGGTATAAAGGAACTCATGGCTATGTATACAGCTGAATCTCTCTGTACTGAAGTACTCCCTACCATGATGCTGCTTTAATAAATAGTGTGTTTGCATTCAGAAACTTTTACAGTTTTTATACTGAATTTTATGGCTACATGAATTAGAAAATAACCAATTTCCTTTTCAGAGCCTAAGCTAAAAAGTCCACTCCTTACAAGGACTGCTTCCCCTGGAAAACATCTATATATGCATCATCACAGAGACCTAGTTCAAGACCAGTGACAGCACTCCTTTAATGCAGGATTTCAATACCTGCCACAAGTTCAGGCCTATCACCCGAGATGAAAAGGTGATGGTGTCTACATATTCTTAAAGAACATTTCATCTCCAGACTTGCTAGGTGAGATAATGACGTGGAATTCCTCTGCATCCAACTTAGCATTAACAAAACTCCTGTGTCATACCTAACTATAGGTCCCCCCTATGTACCCCATCAGTCCATATCTCCTACCTAACTAATATGGTGTCCCTATGCATTAAGCCAACACCATTATTCTAGG
The DNA here is from genome assembly GCF_019279795.1 of Protopterus annectens. NCBI lineage: Eukaryota > Metazoa > Chordata > Ceratodontiformes > Protopteridae > Protopterus > Protopterus annectens. The sequence continues at coordinate 331,185,915 of NC_056740.1, read as the reverse complement.
AGACTTCAATCACATTTTCTTCCAAAATTGCCATTTTGAGGAAGGATTATTAGGGGAGAGCAACATTTTGAGCCAAAATTGGGGACAATGGAGAGGTTTGGATATTCCTAATTCTACAAAGCGATTTGCACATACCTCTCAACCTCTTAATGCAGGAAATCTGGACAAGGCCAAATATATTGGGGGAACATACAAACACTACTAAAAATTGCTCTTGTATAAACTTAAGACAGTTGATAGAATAACAGGTCTTGCATTAGCATGCATTTTTCTGAAGGTTATGACGTCTGAAACTCAATGTCTGTCATTTAGTGACTTCATTGTATGAGGAACAAACCAAAAATAAGAAGCAAATATCTATTCATTCTGCAAAAATATGGACAACTGAGAGGTATAGTTCAACCGGAGCTGTCTGAGTTTGCTACCCCCCCCTCACAAAATCATGGTCGAATGGAGCCTCCCCCCTGCAGCCATTCCAATGTCCCATTCCTTGGTTATTTTGCCCCATTTACCATAAACACTGTAATGTGCATACTGCTTTACTTCTATGATGATTTAGATTTCATTTGAAAATTTTATTTTGCATTTTACAGCACAAACCCTAATAGATATCTGTTAAACAAAGCAATGTAGTCTCGCAATGAAAATAGACTTAACATTAAAACTTCTCTGCCCTTGAAACTCACATGCATTGAAACAGCATTGAAACCCACATTCAAAGAAAATACATTTTGCCAGTGGCAGATAAATATTAACTCTGGGCTGTCTTCAAAATCATAGGCCTCTTGAACATGAAACATACACATGCTCTTTGATACACCTTCCTGACTGTATTACATTATATTCCTTGTACAATATAGTACAGTTGTTAGAAGGCATTTTAAATTTATTGTTTTGAACATTTTTCCAGTAAACAATGAAACAAAATGCATACACCAATGACAAAACTGCCCAATTCAGAACATTTCCATCATAAAAAGTCTACTCAACCTTCTATAGTCCACCAGTATCAGTAAATATGCACAATCTCTGAAGTAGTAAAATCCACATTAACGAAATCTGTAACTAATAAAGAGGTTGCTGCTAGCAAACAACTTTATATGTCATTGTTTCATCTACAAAGAAAGTGCCTGTTGCCCTTGAAAAATAAATTGCCTTTGTTGCATGCATTAAAAAAATGATAAGCAGGGGGGCGTGGCCAAGGATGAACACAGGATAGCAGCAGATTTCTTCAGCTCCACCAATTTCATTACATTGACAGGAATCAATTACTTAAAAAATTAATTCTTGAAGTAATTTTCTTTCTAAATATGTTTGTTTTATATAGTTCTTGGACTATATCTAAAAAAGAAAGGAAATCTTAATAATATTCCTGTCAGAAATTACTTTGGAAATTTTCCTGTCAGTTTATCAGTCTGAAATGAGTTCCAGTAAGACAAATTCTCAAGACTCCAGCATCAAGAAAGAACTTCAGTCTCTGATAATTATAGTCCAGCCACTTACTGCTAAGATGGATAAAATGGATACTAAAATAGACACTTTCATAGAAAAAACTACAAAACAAACAGACTTGTTACATATGGACCTGCAACAACAGAAGATCCAGATGACAGGCATAGAAGAAGCTGTGAATGACATGGAAAATAAAATACAAGAACAGGAAATCAACACTGAGTTTCTGCTGAAACAAAATACACATTTACAAACAAAGCTGGATGACCTGGAAAATAGATCTAGGCAATAACATTAGGATTTTTGGACTGCCAGAAAATATTGAAGGTAACAATATTACTTTTTTAACAACATGGCTCCCTAAAACTTTAGATTTACCAGAAGCATTCTCTTTTGGTATCGAAACAGCACATAGATCTATAGCTAATACTAACTCTAACAAAAACTATCCTAGATCAGTTATAGTTAGATTTCTATCATCTTTTGATAAAGAGATGGTTCTTAAATCTGCTTGGGCTAAAGCTCCTGTTAAGTTTAATGAGACAACTGTGCGTTTTGACAATGACTATTCTTCCATGGTAATTGCTAAAAGAAAAGTTTTTCTGCCACTAATAAGGGAGCTTAAAAAAGCACAGTTTAAAACATACCTTCTGTTTCCTGCCAAGCTTAAAATCTTCCTTCCTGATGGTCCTAAGGTCTTCGATGATTTAGACTCTGCTTTACTGTTTGTCAAAGAAAAAAAGGATTTTGGATAAAATAGAAGAAATGGAATGGGCTAGTTCTTCATTAAAGAGATTGGCAACTGAAGCTTCCTGGAAGACTTCAGAGAAGAAGAA